>NW_010257236.1:0-16454 GCF_000690775.1 Eurypyga helias
CCGTGTCAGCGGCCGCAGCGCGGATTGGGGGCGGGCGGCCCCGCCGTGGGGCTCCACCTGGAATCGCCTTGCTTTCACGGGCAGTGTCTGTCACCGCAGAAGCACTTGCTGTTTTTCGGAAGGATTTTTCCCAAAATAAGTTATTTTAGCTTCAGCTTCCAAGTAACTGTTTCCCAAGGACTCTCCCACAGGGAACACGAACTGGCTGCTGGAGACGTGCGCTTACCTCGCTCTTAATGTTAAGCCGAGTTGCTGGTCAAACCGGACCAGTTCTGACCACCTGCACGAGTGTAATGTAGAACCTAACACCGTTCTGGCCAGGTGAACCGTGAGCGACACCGACCCAGGAGAACAGATCCCGCCAGGACTGTTACGGTTCCGGCCACTTTTAGCCAAACAGGCTGCAAGGGGATAAACTCACACGGAACCTATCCTGGTCACGCTGTTTGTGCTATTAACCATCACTCACGCTCTGAGCCACTCAAAGCAAAAGCCTCTTCTCATGATCTTATGGACAAATTAACTGTCCACATATTGGGTTTGTGTAGCAGGCTCCAGGGGTGGGGGGAAGGCGTTTTTAACGTCTGTTTTGTGCCTCATTAACTACTCTGATTTACTAGCAACAAATGAAATTTATTTTTCTTCCCGCAGTCAAGTCTCACCCGTGACCATAACGGGTGAGTGAGCCCTCCTTGTCTCAACCCACAAGCCTTTCCTGACATTTTCTACTCCCCATCCCACTGAGGAGGAAGGGAGAGGAGTAAGTGAGCAGCTGCATGGCGCCAAGTTGCCAGCTTGGCCTAAACCACAACAGTACAACAGTCAGTGGTATGAAAATGTCAAATTGTTAATTTAGTTTTTGGTAGAAAAAAGGTCCCCAGAAAAAAATCCTGCCCCAGGTCATACATCTTTGGCCATTACTGAAGTTACCAAGACAGATTTGTACAGAAAAATACAAAGCCAAGCCCAGACATTGGCAATTTTCTTCTGTGGCACAAGGCTTCTCCCCTCACTACATTCAAGTTAAACCAATTTGGAACGTATTACTGGTTTGAAGCAACAGGTCTAGCCCATGCCTTGCTAAATCACATCACGTTCATAAAGAGCTCAGGTTACCAGGAAGCGTGCTTACCCTTACATTATTCTTTTCAAAATTCTTTATTTTTAATGATGGCAACGATCTCTCACAAGCAACAGTAGCGAGGCACCACTGCATGCTTTCAAGCGTCTTCTAAGCAAACCTTTCATAGTTTCTTGCTTACTCAGAACCATGTTTCATGTTGAAAGAGGCAAAGAACTGAGAAATCAAGACAAGCCCTTACCTATGAACAAGAGTGTTCTTCAAACCACGAATTAGATGCCGTGCAATCGTTTTCACTCGAGGTGTGAGAATTGCTTGAGAAACATGAAAAGTCCCATAACGACTTCGCTCCTCAAGAGTGGTCTCCAGGAACTGTAACAGTTTGTGCACGTTGGTTGTATTGGCCCACGGTGCCGGCATCTTATTCCCTGGCCACAGGAAGGGGAACTCCCGATACAAAGGGTAGTGGTAGAATATGAGAACCTAACAGGACAAAGAAAAGGGAGAAAACCCCAAAAATTCACAACTAAGTTACTTATGTTTCAACAGGATGTCACATTGGTTTATGGTTATGCAGTAGTGCTGCAGCTAGCATAGCAGTGAAAAGAGGACCCAGCAAAAAGAAGGTGCTCCCGAGTCATGAGTGTCAGTAAATTCGGTGCACTATCGCCAAGAAAGGGGATGAAGATCACTTTGGTTAGCTAAGAGGGCAGCACTGTTTCAGACTTTAAGGATCATCAGTTGCAAATGAAAACATTGCCATGAATATACAGAAATGTCATTCCAAAAATTCAGCTCAAAAGCATTTCAAAGCACTGTCAGAGAAGATTACATCTGTACATGACGTTAAGGATCCGCGCAGCCTCGTCACCTTCTGCCTAACCCTAAGTGGGCCAAGTGAACTGGGCCAAGTGGCACGATGGCATTCCACTGGCACTTACTGCATGAGATGCCAAAGTCAGGCTTGCCGTCAGCTAAGTCTTCTCTAAATCAAAACTCTCTATTTTATGCCTTGTAAGGTGGTTATCCAGAGGAGGACAACAAAGACTGAATGTTTTCATTAACACCCAAACTTAAAAATGATTCATTTGGGACCCTAGCATTGACATCATCAGTTCAGCTCAAAGCCTCAGGTATTTTATGGTTTAAGCATTATGTGCTGTTGTCAAAACCCTATTCTGCTTTGTGTGTATGCATGGGAGCAGTCACCACAAAGAGGCATTTACTCTTGCCACTGTAGATCTGGATGTCTGCAAAGGAGCTAAGAAATTCCATACCGTACTTCAGTCACGTTAAAGCATTTAGGCTTAGCCCTGGCCATAAAGACGACAGCAAGTCAGCACAACATGCTCGTCCAGGAGAGAAGACCATTTATAAGGAGCACAAGGCCCTAAGGATACTATCATTTAATTACAACACATTTGGGAGCAGGATAGTCTAGACACACCACGGGTGGAGGGGCCACACAGATGCACACACATGGAAGCAAACACGCACACTATGAAAAGGAGACCCTGGCAGACTTGAGATGGACTGCCAGCAGCATCCTTGGCCCAACACCTCTGAGTGGGAACCACACCCAGCTTCTCCACTCAGATTTTAACCTTTTGGGTTTGAGAAAACATTACACATCCTTTCCATACCTGGTGTTTCTTCTCCCACATGTACTGTAATGTCACATATTCTACACATTCAACGCAACAAAGTTTGGATCCAAATGCTGAACGGATCCTGTTGATCAAGAAGAAGTGATGGCTGTCATCCATGGCGTAGAAGTGATTGAAATCCAAGAAGATTACTTCCTTGGGATGCTGCTCAAGAAAGGTGTTGATCTCCTTCAGCCCATCCCATACTTTGATGCCAAACAAGCCATGTATGAAGTAAGTCTCTTGTCCTATTTCCCCAGGTTTGGAAGACACACGAAGATCAAAGTAGCGGATCCCACCTTCCAACTGCTCTTTGAAAGTCAGATTTTGAGTCACCGACCATTTCTTCATGATCTTTTTAACCAAAGAAATTCTGGCCAAACGTTTGATGGCTGTGGCTTGGTCTGGTCCCACAGGAGATTTCTCATCAACCCAGTAGCTGAAAGAATCATGTGACCCTAGGAACAAAAGCCAAGAATATTTTAACTTCAGAAAACTGATTCCCCCCAACACACATATAGTGGCATGCCCTGTAAACTGAAATCTACATGCATGGCAGGGTTGCAGAAGAGTAATGCTCAAGTGCAAGTCTGAAAGACTACCCTTTACACCTTAATTTTCCCTACCTGTACAACAAGGGCTATGCTTAAGGTTCTTGGTTTGAACTATTTTCCTTGTGTGGGCTCCCGAATTCAATGCACTCCCAAAGTCATGAACAGCAGCCAGACTCAACTGGTAAGGGGAAACTTCATTCTCACCTTCCTTCATTTGCTATCAATCTACCTCCAAAGTTTCCCCAGAGCCTAGCACATCACTGGTTTGTGATGAGACTCCAGCTACACTGAGGCTTTATTTTCATTCTACCTGGTAAATCCAATCGTGACCTAATGCACCAGAATTCTTGGAACAGATATCTTTCTTCATGTGATGGACAGTGGGATTTGCACATGCATGGGCCTTACCAGCACATCTTGCTTTAGCCTCAAGATGGTAAATAAATGATTAGTGGTTTGAATGGTGGGCAATGACTGGCTGAACTGAAAGGTGGAACAACTGAGCACACCACCAGTTACTGTGGGGTTAGGGAACCAGCTCACATTCACCTAGTTCATGAACATGTCTTTTAACCTGGCAGTGGCCTCTGAGTGACCACAAGTATGATGAACACAAAATTCACCTAAGACAACAGCCAATAATCAAAATCACCAGTTCCTACCAAAATAATACGTGTCTAACAAAGCTCCTGTAACACAACCTGTACCTTGGCACAGAAACTGCATCTCTAGTATAAAATTTGTGCTTACTACAAAAAACCTCCAACTGAAAATTCAGCAGTAAATGGAAACAAAACTAAGAAATAACAGAACTCTTTCAAAATAACAGCCCCAGAGGCAACTAAATCTCCCTAGATGAGCCAAGTCAGTAACAGAACGAAGATTAACAGGGCAGTGTATCTCAGTTTATACTGTTCCAGAGCAGCATAAAGCAAAGGTGGGCAGTACCGACCACAGACTGAGGTTTGCCAAGGATTTCTAACCCTTTACACCTGGCACCAGCATTCTGGAAAACAAGCTGCAGCCACTCCAGGCATCACTTTTCCATGAAGCCCCAGCCAGGAAAACCACCACAGGAGCTCTACCAGCCCTGCTTCTCTTTTTAGTTCAGGCCAGCAGATGAGAATTTCCCCACTGAGCCAAACATCACCCACTTTCAGCGGGCCCACTTTGCCAAGGTATAGGGAAAGCATTTTCATCCCCAGCCACCAAAAGCAGGTGCTTTTCCAGGTGCCCCAGAGGTACAGCAACCCTGCAGCATGCTGCCAGAACCCACATTTTCCCTTCCTGCATGCCCCTGGGTTCCTGTCCCTGCCTCTGGCACTGTGCTTTGCTAGAATTTCCCCCTCAACCTCAGTCTGCAACTCTTAAAAAAAAAAGAAAACTGAATTTGCCATTTCCCATTTTAAGACAACACTGGAGGCATCCACAGCCTCCTTCACCCCAAACTTTTGTGTACCAGTGCTCACCTGAAGAGTGATACATGTCCTGTGATGCAAGGTCAGAGCTATGAACAAGATTATGATCTCAATGGGATTATCTTGTCAGGATTTCTTAATCCAGACACAGGTACAGACTGTGCGCAAATCAAACATCAGTTCGCAGCCACCTGAAACGCACTCGCTCTCCTTGAACTCCAGCTAGTTCACAAGTATCAAAAACAAACTGTGAGGGTTACTTTACAGGCTTTACAAATGAACACCAAAAACCTAATTCTGATCAGCTCCTCAGGAATTCTTCACAGTGTTTGTAAAAGCATGCCTCTTACGTGGCTTTCCGTTCTGTCTTTAGAAACAAGTGACAAGTAACAAAAAAGCTGTTTTCAAAAGCTGTCAGCTTATGAAGCGACCTGCCACCGTAAACTACATCAGAAAGTAGCTGTCAGTTTTAGATGACATAGGTTTCTTCCCCACCTCCAAACCCCAAACAAGACAGAGGATCAAACATCTAGTGAAGACGTTTCAGATGAGGCCTGGCTCACAATGCAAGCTGCAGCTCACGGGTGATAGAGCTTCATACACCTCCCCGTGCAGCAGAATGAGCCTTGTGAGCTCCTACAACATTTGGAAAGGAGATTTCAATCACAAGGAGCTTCTCTTCTGTCTCAGAATAAATCTCTTTGCACAACAAAGTCACACGGGTTTTTGTTTTCCCTTGTGTGGGCGTTTCCTTGTTTGGTTTAAGTTTCCACTTCTATCCTTTTTAATTTCTTCCTTTATTTAGGTCACTGCAAAAAGTGGTTTAACACGCCACAATGAGGCCATAAGAAACATTTTTTTTGTTTTAACTAAGGCTCTGCAGCAGCCTCTGGAGAGCCCTGTACAGAGTCACTCACTCACACCATTATGCGTCCTCAGACAGCATCACTGGTAAATCTCACTGACAAAGGATTGACAATTTTATCTGGCCAGCTATATTGTTGCCCACTCAGAGTTGCCCATGCACATCTGAGCCAAGAAACAGTTTGTTCACTTAAGTCTGATCACATACTTTACAGCTACAGGTCTTCCCTTGCAGATTGCCACATAAGGCACATTTAAGGATATAAGAGCAAATTTTCCCTTGTACTATCACAAACCAAATCCTATTTATAGCTCTAGAGAACAACAAGAAAGAAAACAAGCCACATACACATTGCCACTTTTCAAACACATACTTAAGAAGTGTGCTCCTCAACAGGGCAGCTATTAAGGCAATTTTATGTGGCATGCCTTTATAGTTAGATAAGACCCTTAAAACTCCTGCCCTGTGGCTCTGCTAATAAGCCTAGGAAACTGGACTTGTAAATTAGAAGGTAGTCAACATGTATACTAGATATATCAAGAACAGGAGTCGTAGGTTCTAAAAAACAAGCTCTCCTCTTCACAGTTGGTAGAGGACAGGGGACCATCACCAATAATGAGGTTGGAAGGACACAGCAGAAGTTAAATCAGATTTCCAGTGGCCATTTACAGAAGGCCAGCCACTAAGTGTCAGAACTGCCTAGGCCAAACCTGGTCAAGACATTAAGAGAGAAAAACTGAGAACCTGAAGCAACAGCACTCGATACTTATGGGGCTGAGAGGTAAGAGCTAGGTGAGGATCCACGTCATCTACTAGGCCCTTTAATTTAAGATCACTGTGTTATGTTACCAGCTCAGACACTGGTTTTTAACATAGCTTAGCTGTGATGCTAAACTACATGCTAAGCTGACTGCATCACGATGTCAGAATAATCTCTGCTCTCCTTTGCTCTACCTCTGAACTCCATGAAAGGCATAGCCACACTGTAGCCATGGCATGAGCCAGGCTGCTCGCTGATCCAGCATAATTCCTTTTTGAAACAAGCATAACCTAAACCAACCCTATCTTGTAGAACTTCAGAGTTAATGGCCAGAACTTACACTAGAAGCAGACCAGCCCCTGCTTATTAGCAGAATGGTATTAGAGGTGCCGACTGCATCATAATTAAGGTCTAACACCAGGATGCATGAAGATATTTGAATGTTGTAGCACTGTACAGTAGCAGCAAAGGGACTGGTAGTGGCTCAAATAGGGCAAGCACCTCAAAACTCTCAGTGACATAAACAGAGAAGTCTTCTCAATGTATAAGAAATCCTTTACAGCTGCATTTTCCTCCCACACCAAATAATGTGCATCTCTCCAAATGATACTGATCACTTTCTCAGGAAAGTTAAAAAAGCTCAAGAAGTCTCATCAGCAAAATATTTCACTTGATATGACATCTTAAAAATAAGTAACACCTTGTACTGACTCAATAAATCCATTCCTTAAACTTGTTCATTGCGAACAAAGCAACTAACAAGCCCAGGTATTTAACTTTCATCACAGAGACTGAGACATCAAAAGGCACAGGCAAGTCAAGAAACTCAGTCTTCATTGTCCCTCCGGCAAACGGAGGCCAGAACCCCAGTCTGAACCACCTCAAGGGCACGTTCTCACACTAGTGGCACAGTTCTCGAGTCACTGCACATGAGACCAGGTCATCATTCAGTTTGCAAACCTTACTGAGCTGCTCCAGTGGCACAGCACCAACCTGGCCCTCAGCCCTTCCCAAAACCACGTGAGGCACAGGCAATAATACAAAGAAATTATGATTCGCCAATTGCTCCCAATAGGCCGAAGATGCATAGCACGAAGCAGCAAGCATTAAGTTTAAGCATGAAAGTCTGCACATTCAAAGAAAAAACCCTATTAGGGGACCCCTAATCAGCTGGCAGCTCTTCCAGAGTAACAGGCATTGGCTGCTCTATTTTGGTTTAATTTCTTTCACCTAATAAAGATTGGAATCTTCAAGGAAAGCAGTCACATCCCATTAGATGCCCAGCTATTTAGCCATCAAAGGCTGATAGGTTACAATAGTATTAAAGAGCTATCTTCCAGGCACCAGATTGTTCAAATGATGGACAGTCCTCCTTATTTTATCCCAGCAAGTGCAACTGCGCATTAATTTTTATTAATGTCTTCAAACCCCTTTTTAGTCTCCTTACACTAATTTCTGAAGTTAATTGTATGTTAAATAGATGGCTTCTCGATTCAATTTGTATGTTAAGTAGAATGTACTCACCGTTTGGGGTGACTTTTTTGGTTGAAGCCTTTGTGCTAATTGTTAGAAAGCAGCCTTTTATCATCACATCTGCAGCAAAGCCTAACTTTCTACTGTGTCTATTTGTCATGCTACTTAGTCTCAAAGAGTCAAATTAACCCATGTTGTAGCTCAAACAAATGACACTAATCAACAGAAGGTTATTAAGCCTTGAATTTCAACAATTACTAGCTATATCGCTTCACATTATCTTTTCTTTTCACTTGAGTACTTTCTCCCTATACAGTTGCAGCACAGGGAAGGGAATCAGCATCATCTCTCCAACCCCGGTATCCTTTTACAAGCCTGTAAATTCACCTGCAAGGGACATTAGAAATAAGTCTACATGGCATGCAAAGTGCAGAGATCTTCCAACATAGAGAGTACTCATGCACTACCAATTACTCAAAAACAAGACCAGAATTCCTGATTTTTCAGACACAAGCAGGTTTACAGTCCCATCACCAGTCTCCCTGGTTTTTCAGGTACAGGCATGTCTACAGTTCTATGACCAGCCTCCCTGGCTGCAAGACTGTGGACTAGTCAGAAGCAGCAGGTGAATACTCTTCCTGCAGCAGTCTAACCAACATGAAACCAGAAAGGCAGAAAGGCAGCAGAATGTGCTGTCAGCAAGGTTAACGAAATCAGACTAACTTGTTTTGATCTTCATATTAATGGAGTATCAACAGGATAAAAAAAAAAGGCAAGAAAACCTCTTCTGTTACATTAAACATTTTGTAAGCAGCAAGGTCAACATACCACACCAACCCACTTAAACACATTAAAAGGTCACTTGTGGCCAAAGAATCACCCTAGCTCTAGTGACGCCAGACTTCTTAGAGCAAGCTTCCTACGCAAAGTACATTCCCCACCCGTTACAAAACGCTGCACATGACATAGCACAGCAAGTACCACATAGGCAAGACATCCAGAAGCACAGTAAGCCACTTCCAAAAACACAGGATGCAAGTGCTAGCACGTTAAGGCTGTCCCACAAATGTTCTTCTAAACCAAATGTCCTGTGTGTGCCAGAGCTGAGGGAAAAATGGGATAAACCAAGGGATTCAGGTCATTAACAATCCAGATTTTCTAATCAAAAGATTAACATCTTAAAAGCTTTTCACTAATGAAAAGCAAATTGAACAGTTTATATTAACTCACCCAGCAGAAGAAGAGGCAGAAATAAAAAACATCCTATTGATAATTACCTAAAACTCTGAGTACTTATATTTTAATAGAATACTACAAAAATCCTTTAGGTATTCTTAATACAGTCTCATTAGGGAGGGCAAAACCTAGCACAGACCAAATCCTCTTAAGAAAACTTCCCCTCCCTATGAAGGAATTACCCTGATTTCTCCCCACCCCCTTTTCAGGGTGGGAAGCGGAGTGGGGGGCAATAAAAAGGGTACAAAGAGAAAGGAAAAAAGCGACTGCTTAAAACAATCTTGGACACAGTATCACACAGCAGTTTGCTTTTTGTTCCAACCAGGAGAAATCTACTTGGTATTGGTTGGAGTTACTGCCATTAAGGGTTTTTTTTGTGAGTTTCAGCAATGATTTCCCACTTAACAGCAACCTCAGCAGCCTGCATTGGGAAAGCACAAAGTACCAGTACTTCTCTACCATGTCAAAGGCTGAACGGATACCCCTGCTCTGAAGAAAAAACCACTTCAGATTCAAGTCCCATATGCCTTTCATGTGACCACTCAGAAAAGTGTGGAGCAAGGGCTCATTCTCATCAAGAAGGCTCTAGAGCAATTTTTTCCCCGTTTTCATTACACGGTACTCTTCCCTCTTTTCCTATTTTTTCTGGAAGAGCAGCCAAACTCAACTTCCACATCACACAGGAGAGCAACAACCTTTTATATCAACATCACAATTGGTTTTCCCCGTTCAAATTAAAACTTTAGCATGTTCTGCACTCATTTACCAGGCAGTCAAGTCACTCTCCAGGGCAGATTGTAATTAGAAAATAATAATTTCCTGATGAAAAAGTTATCTTCATATGCTGTCTTATGAAAGCTTTGTGGCATTTCCTGAACGTCAGTTTTGGCTAAACACATGCCAGTGGTCCTTTAAAAAGGAGAAACCCTAGGATCTGAGGCTGGCTTTTCAGTAAACCCCTGCGTACACCCAGTACAGTTATTTCACTACCTGATAGACACACCAGTTCCTCACACAGGGATGCATAAAGGGAACACTTTGTTACTTGTGAATAGTGGTAAAACCCCAAATTAGATATTTTCAGCAGTACAGTGGTGCAGATAGTTTAATGCCTCTCTCCAACCAGAGTTGAGACTTCCTGTTACAATAAAGTAAATAAACCAAGGTAATAAAATAACTTGTCCTTTCAGGGAAAGTTCATCCTGAAAATTCAGCACATAAAAATAATTTCCAACATCATCCTGCTCATGTAGATGTGTTCTTTTAACAGTTATTACCTCATTGATTGGTAGATGCCAATCAAATAGTGATGGAAAAGAAAGCTTGGTGAATCAGACCATTAACCTTATATATTTACTCTCTGAGCTTTAACCCAACAGATGGCCAGTTTAGTTGACTCAATGCTCCTTTTAATTAGGACTCCAAATGAGTACTGTTTGGATGGAGGACACAGTCTCAAGCTCACCACCACTTCTCCCCTCAGGAGCAATGTCCATGGCACGCACCAGCCCACAAACAGAAACAAGACCACCACAGCATTTTAGCATCAGCAGCTCGCCTCAGGGTCACACAGGCAAGGAGGGGAAAAAATACGAACTCTAACAACATCCTAGTGACCAGTTCCTAACTGGACAGGGCTGGTGCTTAAGAACCATTTCAGTTCTGCCTGGCCAACTAAAAGGCAAGCAGGCCATAGCGCTTCTAGTGAACAGTTGCACTGTTGGGACAGGAGAGCTGGCCAGAGCCCATGGGTGGGGAGATGCCCTGGCCCACACCAGCTCCAGCTGTTCCCCGTGTGCCTGACACATGAGCACAGCCAGCACCCAGCAGTCACCCTATGGCACCACACAGTTACTCACAGCAGCTTGTCATCACAGCAAACACACCCCTCCACACTCTGTACACCCCTTTAGGCTTAACGCTGGGCTTGGCTCACGAAGGCTGCCTACTAGCTGTGTTTGCAAAGCTGTATTTTCCAGGGCCCATCATTTTGTAGACTTTGATCACTTAGATCAAAACCATTAGGCTTCTGCCTCAGGCTTTTGGGGTGGCGAGCTTGACGACGGGCAGAAACGGCAGCACGTTGTAGTACTGAAACTTTTGGGCAGAATCATACTGACACTACCGTGAACAGACTGTGGAAAGTTAGTCAATTAAAAGTTGGTTACAAAGTTAATTACAAGGACTGTATGTGCTGTAAAAGGGGAATCGAACAGCTTGACTAGTGTTGCAGTTTGGAGCAGAATATCAACCTTACTATTTTAGGCAGCCAGGGACACATCTCACCTCAGAGATCACTGAACAGCCAAGTTCAAAACATTTTACACATTATATTAGCTCTCCAAAATGGTCTTATTTCAGCTATAATCGAGCCAATATGATTTTTTTCCTGTTAAAAAAGAATGCTTCTGGAACTGTGAAACTTATCCATCAGCTCTACCTACCTATAACCCAGCATCTCACAGGTAACCCTCCACCAGCCATCCAGCCTGAGGCAGGCAGCAATGGCTCCACACTCCGACTCCTCTGCACTATTTAGAAATGAGATCCTGGCTGTCCTTCCGCACACTTTGGGAGGAAGAGCTGACATGCCAGTGGGGCTCACTGCAAGATGACAGGAGTCTCCATGCACCGTCGGAAGCCATGACTGTAGAGCCACCCGACCTCCCACCGAGAGGCAGGCTGCCCTGCCCACACGCTCCACCACAGCCAGACACCCTGCCTACTGCCACATTCGGCTCCAGGTGTGCCGCTATCTGCAACACAAACTTTTGGTGACAAAAACATCTTTAGTGTTCCAAATCAGTCTCAGATGTCCCAAAGTTGACCTACAACACAAACACTAATATTGCAAGATTAAATACCCTCACGATCTAGGATATTAACACTGGTGTTAGACCTGACTTTTCTTAATATCACCTTTCAAACTGCTGAACTAAAACATTTTACTTTTTTCAGTTTTTCTGTTTCAACTCTCTTCTCTAGAGACTCAAAATCCAACTTAGTTCAGATTCGAATTAACTGGTTCCCAACTAAGCTTAATTCTTGCCTCAAGAGCAGGTTTAACTAAAGCCACGTGAAACAAAACACAATTCCCCCACATTTTCTGAATATGGCCATCTACCTCTTCTTTCCTGCCTGTACACTGCGACACGCCAGGTTGACCACCATGCTCCCTCAGGACAGCCATGTGCTCCAGCACCCATCCTGGGGTTTATCTAAACACACAAACAGCTATTTTGGGAAGCCTTTCTGGCAGGAACCATTTCTCCAGGAACATTGCCCCCCGCAACCATTATCAACACAGAAAAACCTTCCGTCAGGTCAGCTTGCTAGGACCAAACAAGTGACAGTGGAGGGAAATGGGAGCACCGGTCTTTATTTTCTTAGGTGACAGGAGATGGAAGGAACAGAGGAGGGAAGGCAGGGGACTGAAGAGGCATTTGACTAGCTTCTTTGTTTTATGAAATGGCACCTGTAACTATTGTGGGTGTTCCTGCAAGAAGGAGCTTGCTTACGCTCCCATATACCTGTGGATCCACACCTAAGTAATCATAAATTTCCTCTAGAAGATAAGGAAAGAAAATCAGCTTTGGGGAAAAAGCTCTGTTAACTATCCTGACCCAAATGGGGAGCCAATCCAGGAATAGAATTTGATCAAAACCGACAAGTATGCCTTCCTGTTATGTCACGCGTCTTAATTATTCAAAGACAGAATAACCCACACAGGGTTAAGTAAACACATAATTACCAAAACCCAGATGAAAACAGAACTGCCCACTCTTCTGCTCATCACATTCATCCAGCAGCACCTTGGAGTCTGGGCTAACAAAACACTGAGCAAACACTGACAGCGGGCAGCTAAAGTGCTAGATTGCTTTGCTGTCTCAAGACAATAGGCACAAGTTTATCGTGATCTCAGAAAGAGGATCTTGAGACCAAAAAACTTTCAGCTGTCCTCACACAAGTACTCGTGTAAAAGCTTGACAAAACCAGACAGTGGTGCTGCATGTCCAGAAGCAGAGCCCTCTCACACTCTAGCACTTAGTCAATTGTGATACTGCAAAAATTTCTTAGAAGGTAGAGCTGTCAAAATGAAACAGTACAAACTGGACACGCCACGGTGCTGTGAATTATCAACCTGCAAGTACAAGCACGAAAGAGGTTAGGCTTCTCCAGCAAATTCATTAAATTGCCAATCTACTTCAAAAGCAGACTAGTGACAGCACTGCAGCTTTTTCTCACGTTCCATTTCTCAAGGGCGGAAAATAAAACCAACAGACACAGACTAAGAGATGACCAAATCAAGTAATGTGTCACAGTTGTACACGTTTTCAAAAAAGTGTTTGAAGTAAACCAGCTTGAGATTAAACACATACTGTAATACAAATACATTACCCTGCCAAGGGCTAAGTTCACACTCAAAATGGTTAAGAGTTCCTTTTTAAACCCACATTCAAAGAGGATTAGTCTGGAGTATAATTAAGAGAAAACCCTCTAGTTTCACACAAGGTCACCGCTTGCGGTGAATCTGTGGACTACACTGTATGTGTGTAAGCTGATGACATTAGTTACTTGATATGTGGCAACTGCTCCTTGCAAAAGGTTCCCTCTCTCATTACACCACACAGGAAACCTCTTCACTCTCCCTCGGATGGGAATGTGCTGGTTCAGAATTTAGCCTAGAGCTTTTCCAATAGAAACAGCAGAAAGGCCTGAACTCTGGAACTGACTGCAGCCAAGCCTGGGAGGATGACCTCGTTTTCTCCAAGTCTCCTCTCTCCTCCGTTCTAAGCACAGAGTTCAATCAGCATGCAGATACCAAGCTGGTATACCTCATGAAATACCCATCTTCAACGTTATTTGTTACCAGTCGGTTCTAAAGACTGAGCAGATCATGACTTCCTCTGTCCCCAGGCAGCATATTCCACACCACGTTTAATAGCTCAGGGAATCACAGAATGCTGTATGTTGAAAAGGACGCCCAGAGGTCACAGCTACCATTTTTAAAGCCAGGGAAAACAAGCAACTCTAAAGCAAAACTGTTAGCAACAGATAAAGAATCCAAACTCTGTACTCTCCTTAGATTCAAGCAAGAGGGTTTCTAACACATTCCTCCATGCAGTACCACACAATGAATTACATTTAAAGTTTCTCTTCTGGGCATGCTTTAACTCTTTCGCTTTAAACAGCTCATCATGCCAACATTATGCCCTTGTTTAAAAAAAAAAGTAGAACCTTTTAACCTACAAATGCTGCATTTTGCTGAAGTGTAACAAGGTAAAAATCCCAAAACCTAACAACAGGGTTTGAGTGCTGACTTTCAACAGAGTTAAAACAAGCTTTAAGTTTTCAACTGCTCCAGCACCCTCCCTAGCTACATCTCTGTTCCTGTGCACAAAGAATGGGAGTAGGGAGGGGAAAACAAAATGAAACAGAGTAGAGTGCAGTAGTGAAAACAAATGCATCTAGAGATGGCCAAAAGCAGGCCACATGTCATATGCACTCACAGCTATTAAGCACAGACAAAAACACTTCTCATTTGACCTAAAGCCTACCCTTCCTTCATCTCTTTTGAAGATAGCATTGACTTTCATTGCTGTTCAGCATCTGTAAACAGGTGCCACAACTGCAACCTGTTTCGTACAATCCTTTCCTTGCACACCACTAGTAACATCACCTTGGCCCCAAAAAAATCTTCAGCAAAAGAATCATTGGACCAAAGGAAAAAAGAATTCCCAAACGTTTACTCAAAATGTCTTTTCCCTACTCACAGGGTTGCATGATGTACATGCAGGAAAGAGGCAGGAAAACACAGCAACTTTCATGGAATCATCAAATGATAGAATGGTTTGGGTTGGAAGGGACCTTAAAGACCATCCAGTTCCAACCCCCCTGCCATGGGCAGGGACCACCTCCACCAGACCAGGTTGCTCAAAGCCTCATCCAGCCTGGCCTTGAACACTTCCAGGGATGGGGCATCCACAGCTTCTCTGGGCAACCTGAGTGCCTCATCACCCTCTCCAGGAAGAATTTCTTCTTGACATCGAATCTAAACCTCCCCACTTTCAGTTTAAACCCGTTACCCCTTGTCCTTACTTTGACTACAAATAAACGTACACTGTAAGCTTTTTCAGGAAAACACTCCTCTTTTTAAACAGTGTGGCATTACTGAAACAGCAACAACTACTTTTCTTGGTTTCTCTGCTACAAACATCCCACAACCACTATTTTCAGTGATGGACAGCGACAACAGACCTAACAGAAATCAGCATCATACCTTCTGTAAAGTTTTACAGCCTTTCAACTGCTACAGCAACAGTTGCTTTATCACTGTTCACCAGAGCAGAAAATGAAGTTTCAAAACCTGCAGCCACTTGAATATTATGGGAATATTGCACTTCCTTCCCATCCCCCCTCCCGGTTCAAGCAAACAAGGTTACCCAAGATGATCTCTCTACTGGCAGTGGAAGGTGTTAATTTTGATTAAGTCAAGGCATTTCAGCTGTTTTAATTCAGGAGATACAGCTGTGAGCACATGCTGCGGTATACCACAGGAAGCAAGTAGCACCTTCTCTACATGTTTCAAACGCCATTTCGTTTTCTCTGCTGCCACAAAGGTGGAAGTAACTGTTTCTAGGGAAGCATCTCCGCATATCCTCTATACAAGACATACCCAAAGGATTTTGACAAGCTAAGACACTATGCCATGAAAATCAAGCCTGTATCGCTACTGATCCAGTATTGGAATGAACTACTACGGTGCTCATCCCTAAAATCTCCATTGTTGTAATCTCCAAACAGTAACAGATTTTTTTTTTTGCCATTTACAGATCAAAATTAAGCCTATTCACCCTAATAACTTTAGGGTCATCTGTTGTCTTCCTCATTTGTCAGTTTCTCCATCAGTAAACCAGAACTGATGACACTCACCCATACCAATTTCTTAACCTAGAAGCTTTGTGCAGGAG
Source organism: Eurypyga helias (assembly GCF_000690775.1). Lineage (NCBI taxonomy): Eukaryota > Metazoa > Chordata > Aves > Eurypygiformes > Eurypygidae > Eurypyga > Eurypyga helias. The sequence goes on from NW_010257236.1 coordinate 16,005, forward strand.
GGTAGGCATCAGTTCTCCTAGAAAAGGGGAACATTTACAAGTGTTTTAGTTTGTTCAGTATGTCATCGTGCATAGGGATATCTCACAACCGTGCTGTATCTTCTACCCTGACAAGATTATCATAGGTTCTGCTATAAAAGACACGTCCATTTGTTGAACCTCCAGCCGTCCTACTCAACGGAAACAAACCTTTCTCCCTACTAGCCCTGTTTCAACACCGTGAGAAAACTCCAAGAGCACCTCCAGAGGTCACAGCCACCTTTCCTAAAGCCAATGAAAACCAGCAGGTCAGCCGTTTCCAGGCCGGCGGTTGTGTTCGCAGAAGCTGAACCCTCGCTCCCCCGCGGCAGCAGACGGGGCTCCCTCAGCCCTTGCTCAGCCCCAGCCAGGCCCTGCCGCCCCGGGGCGGGCTTCCCCCGCGGACACCCAACTCCCGACCCCCAGCACGGG
>NW_010257237.1:0-14285 GCF_000690775.1 Eurypyga helias
CTGATGCCCAGCCAGTCCCTAAGCAGCAAGAGCCAGAACCAGACTGAGAGCCTGAGAACACCCTGAGAGACACACACACACACACTCAGCCAGCTCCCCCCAGCTTAAACACTGAGCATGAGGTTTGATGGCACAGAATCTCCCTCAGGTCAGTTTGGGTCAGCTGTCTTGGCTGTGTCCCCTCCCACCTTCTTGTAGTGAAGAAGCTGGGAACACAGGGGCAGTATCAGCAACTGAAAAAGTCCTTAATATAAACCTTGCTTGGCAACAATTAAAAACATTAATATATTGTTGGTATTGCTCTCCAAACAAATTCAAAATGTAGCGTCATACTAAAAACATTAGCGTGTTATCCACATTCTTCTCGGCACAAATCCAAAACGCAGCCTCATACTAGCTACTGTGAAGAAAATTAACTCTATGCCAGCCAAAACCAGCACACTTGGGTAATAAGAAACCCTATTCTGAGTCCCAGAGACTAAGAGACAGAGGCTTACCAAAAAGACCTGTGCTGAGCAGCGGGGAGAGGCGAGGGTTTATCTCCAGGCAGGCGTGGCAAAGAACGCAAGCGCTGAGCTGTATGAATCCTCGCTGTGCTGCAGTAGTTGACAAATTTAGTTTAAACTAGCTCTTGATAATATCAACAGGGAGTGAAAAAAATAAAATAGCTGGATTCCGACAGTATGAAATGTTTGCCAGCTTCGTCCCACAGCAAAGGTTCCTGAGAGAAGGGAGCTCTTGTTCCGCCTCCCCTTTGCCCAGCCATGCTGGGTTGAGTGAAGGAGGGTTTGTGTTTCTCAAAGCCCGCCTGCTTTTTCCCAACTGTATCGGCTGGTCCAATGCAAACACACTGCCGCTCCTTACTGAACCTACTGTTCCTGCTCTCATCTAACTGGCTCCGATCTTCCTCCAGCAGCTGAAAGGTCTAATGGACCCCGGGGAGCAGAACATGCTGCGTGGCCTTGTGCAACCGCAGGGCCTGGTCCGCCCTGCTGTGGGGATCTTGCCCAGCCCGAAGGGTCCTAGTGACAACCTGCAGTGCAGTAAGAACTAAAGACAGGGGAAGTGGGATCCCTTCTCATTGTTTTAGTTTCAAGGCAGTTACTAATCCTTTCCAATTTTAGTCTGTGTCATTTCCCTTGAGTAGGTGCATAAGAAAGCTCCCTTTCCTGTTTCAGTCTGCCTTTCTGTAGAAAGTAGAATTATGCTGTATTTTAGGGATTTCTGGAATTGAGACAGAAACTGTATTCACTGCTCACACAAATATATTGGCCTCACCCAGTGTTGCCTGGTTTTTACCTAGGGACCCTGGACTTCCTTCCAATCCAGAAAAAAAGGAGGTGTAAAACACAGGATGAGTCAGGTTAACCTGATTTCAGACGTAATTTGGCAGCTCAGGAGTTGGATGTGCCTTCCCAGCTGCAGTAACTCAGTACCTACTAGGCACAATATCCTGCCTTTACAAGGGAAAGGCAGGAACAGACATGGACAGATTAAACATAATGAAAGTAAATGATGTATTTAGAAGCAAGTAGCGTGGATGATCCAAAGGTTGCTTGAGGATTAGCAAAGACATACTCTGATTTGTTCGTGGCTTCACAGGAGTAGGAATACAAGCCTTTCATTTGAAGGCACGTGGCTATATTTAAGGAGCTCCAAGCAGACCAGCACAGCCGTGTGGGTAACCAGCCCACGCAGGATGCACACGCAGGATGCACATGCAGGCTAGCAGTGTGTCAGAAAAGAGCAGGATTATTTTTAGAGCCATGGCTGTGTCACATCCAGGAAGTGCAGGGAGGAGATCTCTAGTTGAAGCACAGCGTAAGAACATCATTTCTAACGACCTTGGCACAGAGGACAGTTTTTACTTTTTTACAAAGCAGAGTCTGAGGAGCAAACTTGATTAAAGAAGCTGTGTTCTGACCAGGCGAAGCACACGGAATAATCCTGGCTACTGGGACCACAGAACAGAGGTGGCTGTGTACTAAAAAACAAAAGTGGATTAAGAGACAACTGAGAGGAGTATAGAGCTCGTATACATCTAGGCAGGTTTTTAAATATAAGGTCTAAGTTTAGATGCTTAACTCCACAATTAGGCATCTGACGAGCAGGGCCAGTTCAGTCACGTGCAAACTTCTTCCCTTTCAATTGTACTTAATGGGGAATGGCATTTGCTCAACATTTCCAGAAATGAAGCTGCATAGTTGGCAAGTTTTACATTTTTTTGGTCTCCAACTAAATTAGGTATGCTGTTGAACAAAGAAACTGAGGCCTTGGTCTGCTTCTTTACTCAGTCCGGAATGTTTTAAATCCTTCTCACTCTTTGTGGAAGACCATTTGTGAACTTAACTATTTCTGTTGAGTAACTAACTGCAGTGACCTAATAGGTTTTGGTTTACAATAGGCTGGAGGTACTGTAATTTATCTACATGTCCGCATGTTGATTGCAGTCAGGTTTCTGTCTCTGAGCTGAACGGAAATAACCACTCCTGTTATACAGCATCAACTGCTGTAAAACAAAGCGGTTCTCTCCAAGGAGTGGAAGGGCAGTGTCAAGGTCTTCTGGGATCCAAAGTGTTTTACTTGTTAAATGCATTTCTTGTGGTGGTTATTCAAAAATCAGTTTCCTGTTTGTTAATCCAGTTGGGAGGAGAAACTGACAGTGGGGGTCCTTCAGGCAATGATGATACGTTTCTGAAAAGGCATCATCTCACTTTTCTGAGTGGCAAAATGATTCTTCCCATCAGTATTAACAACGTGCCAATGTTTTTTAGCTAGTGTCACTCTCCCAAGACCCACTGCTTCAACTTCTCTTCAGGTGCAGTTTGCACAAGGCTTTGCTCTACAGGTAGGGAAAAAAAAAGGAGAGAGAGAGGTAGTAGATTTGTTTCCCAAACAAAGCCCAAGCAAAACTTTCCCATAAAGGCTATTTTGATTCATGGATAGCTTTGCCTTTATCAGGGGTGGGCATGTAAACCTTAATTAATTAGAAACTACAGCCTTAATGAGGTCCAGCCGACAGCAGAATGGATGGATAGATGGCAGGTTGGCACGGAGCGGGGGTTGCTCAGCACCCACAGTAAGTTGTTTTTACAGAGCTAGATACAAGATTACAGAACCAGCTGTACTTGGGTGTCATTCAAAACTCGCCTTGGGTGCTGAAGAGGGAAATCAAACTAGTTTGAAAATCAGAAACTAGCAGATTTAGTGAAAGACACGTGCTTAGCACATGAGATGGCAGAGCCAGTGGAATGGCACTTTACTGCTTAAAGGCACATGCCCTGCTCCTCCCCGTGAACAGGGCTGGGCACTTGCTTCTGCCCCCTGCTCTGTCTGAAGTGGGAGGTTCACCTGACCCTCTGCGAGGCATAATAGCCTTGGCTGGTTCAGGCAGCAAGCTGGTACCGTTCTGTGCAGCAGGCAAGGCTCTGTGCTGGGCCGAGGGGGAAGAGTGACACCACCCGGCTGGACACAGCACTGAGGCAGGCTGGGCGGGAGCACCTCTTTCAGCAGTGCAGGTGCAGCATCCGCCTGCCCCGCCTCGGCAGGCAGGTTTGGAAGAAGTCACACATAAACGAAACGGCGAGAAAGCTCTGTTTTCATGTACAGCCACCAACCTCTCCGCCAGAAGCCTGTAAACGGTTTCTCAAGCAATCCACAACATATTTATGTGCCTGTAAGTGGTCTTGAAGTCTTTGGGAGATTGGCTGGCTCTGATCCTCAGTGCCTCGTGTCCTGCTGCTGCAGCCTCCCGTGGACTGGCAATCCTGTTCTCCTTGTGCCCTCTTTAAAGGGAAGACCTTTGGAAGGTTCTGTTTAGCTGAACCAGTCTCTGCTACATCAGCTGTTTCTGCTTTCGTGGAGACAGCTTTGCTCGTTTGAGAGCCTGTAATAATTCACAGGGTGCCACACAAATCACTGCAATATTAAAAGCTGGTTAATTTTCTAATCAGTTACTTGTCCCTAAGCAAGACAGGATTTAAATATCTTGTAGTTAAGGCTTCTCAGTGTTTTCACTGAGTGTAAAAGTAAGATAAGCCATCCCCTGATCTCTGGAGTTTCCTTTCAAAAACGGATGTAAATCAATGCATACATAGTTATCTAAAGAAATTATTTTAGGATGTGACATTCTTACTAACAGGATTTAACATTTTGGGGCTAGGAATGCCTGAAATGAAACTAACTTCTGGAAAGGCTTTTCTGAAAAGGTGGCTTGACAGGATTGGGTTGTCACAGAGGAAGCCAGAGACTGGATCCAAAAGCTAGTAAAAATAGAGACCTGACATGCATAGATAAAGCACAGATAAAAACATAGTTTCCTTAGCTTTACTGCAGTCATCTTTTTGCTCCTGCATAAAATAATTGTATGGCTGCATGGACCAAAAGGACTCTTACTCCATGTGCCCACGCTGGCAGTGAGGTGAGGCAGTACTGCTCCCCAGCTGCTTGTGGCTTCTCTTCCAGAGGCGACTGTCCTTCCCCATCTGCGTCAGCAGAGAGGAATGCGTGCCCATGCCATGGTCTCCCTTGGATGTGATGATTTGAGTAACAGTTTAACGTGCCAGACTGTGAACTGAACCCGCTGAGATGTGGGCAGAGATCCCTCCAACAGCTTGTGTTGCAAGGACAGTGACTTTTGCTAAGAAAGTACCATCAACAGCAGAGGGAAGCGATATCTTGAGCTGGAGCAACTTTATTTGCTAGAGCTGCTTGATCAAAGCTGTAATAACAACAGCAAATCATGTTTGCTAGTAGGCAAAGAAATGTCAAGATCATCATTTTGAAACAGTGTGGGGGAAAAGCTTTGAAAGTGATGGGAGGATCAGCCACGAGATGAAAGAGGGTCTCACTTCTCAGCCTTTTATCAGAAAGAAAGTTGCCACAGTAAAATGTGCGTATTTGCTATCACAAAGGAAACTCCCTTGATATCTGTACAAGTGGAATACAAAATACACAGCTGAGACATGGTCTCTACAGATGTCAAGGCCCCCACATTCCCAAAGAAGCTTTCACAGAAGAGAACAAGTTCAGCTTGAAGAACAGAGCAAAGGAGCTGTAAAACAGAAGCCTGCAAATTACTATCAGAAGTGGCTTCATCTTCAATCAACCCAACTCATCTTGCAAAGAAAGCTTTCAGCTCATTTGCAACACAGGAAAAGCTGGCTAGGGCTAGCTAAAGTAATTATCAGTGGTAATGTGTCCCTCTTTACTTATCCCTTTGCTATTCCCACCTGAGGGGAAACTTCCGGGAATTTGGACCCACAAGAGTTACTGCAGAGGCTTATCAACCCAGGTGACTGGTTCTAAGGTTACTGCAGAACATTCAGGGTGTGGTTAGACGATAAGAGGGATACCACTGAATGGCTTATTTCCCCATCTCCATCTCCATTCTCTGCTTCCAGCTGTGTCTTCCTGCTGCTTTCCTTGCCGTGTCTCATGTGCGTATGTGACCCCATGATAAAGCAAGCTGACATACTAGCACCAAAGAAAAGTAAATACCCTGCTGTTGAATCGGCTAAATCCGTGGTCAGATGAGCCAAAGCCAGCTGAAAGAAATACTGGCTGGGAATGCACAGCTCCTGGCCAGGCCATTGTTTCATCAGGGCATTAGATGGGCTGGGGACATTCTTTCAGTGAGAGATTTGATGGGCTCAGCCTCATCACCTAAGAAGGTGCAAGGTAGCTGAGTCAACCCACCACCATACTGCTTCCAACAAAGGTCTCACCGTCACAGCTGGCAGCCAGCGGTGAGGAGACAAGGAGAACAGGCACCTTCTTTGCTCTGGAATCAGCCAAGCTTCCTGTAAGCTTCACCTTCGGCAGTGCTGCTGCCTACCTGCCTGCCGCCGGTCCAGTCGCGTCCTGGCCCTGCCGCTGTGTTGGTGCTTGGGATTACCTCAAGGAACTGATCTGGCCAAAGAGTAACCTGCAGGGAAAAATGCATTACTTCTCAGGTGTGCCACATCACTTTATGCCATAGATGGACAAATACCTGTGCTGGTGTGACAAGGGGCAGCAAGAGCATGGAGGAAGGGGAGGGGAACAGATCTCTGTGAAGAAGTGTGCCTGGCAAAGAAACACACAAGGAGCCTGCACTGTCTCACCGTTACACGCAACCGTTTGAGTGTGGCTGTGCAGCTGGGTAAGCCCCAGCGCCAACAGGTTCCTTTAAGCAGAGCAGGTAGAATATATAATGAGGCTGGTGAGGGTAAGACAGGCCCAAGTCAATGAGTCTCTGCAGCTTTACCTGCATCCCAGCTGGTAAGAAAGGAGATAGTGTGGCATCTCCTGCACTGAATGGGTTGAAGATCAGGATGGGCAAGTCTGTCAAAAGGGGTGGTGTGTATTCTATAAGGCCTTTTTCAGTAGATACTGAGGAAAACAAGCATTCTCATGAATCTTCTTGAAATTCTGTATTGTAGTGTTGAAAGCCAGAAGACCTATTCTGTCAGATATCTCACTGCAGTGCATTTCTGGGTGTGTTTGTGTGAGGCTCGTTTTACTTCTGTGAGGAAAGTGCAGCCTGTCTGCTGCCAGCCAAGTCGTGATGCAGCGATATCTTACAGACCCGCAATGGTGGATTTGGGATTTTTCCCTTGTGAGTAATAGTACTGTGACATATTCCTTTCAAAGTGTTCCACCACGCCATCTCCTCCCTGGCCTCGGCTCATACCTGAACAACACGGTGCTAAGACAAGTCAGATGGGTCACAAGTCAAAGCCCAGCGCCTGCATCTCTCTCCAGATACACAAAAGAAAGGCAGAAGGAACTGCCAAGAAAAATGCACAGAATCAAAGCTACCAGCTGAAAAGATTATTTCTAAAGGACAGGGGTGAGCTAAACTGAGTGCTAAGATGGACCCTCTGATAGTAACGCTTCACTGGAACCAAAGCACAGAACAACAGTTTGCATGGCTTCTTCATCTGCAGTCTGGGTTTAGTTTGTGTCCTGCTTTTCCAGTGGCGTTTGTGCCAGTTTTCTCCATTTCCTTGCGGGCTGTGGATGGAAAAAGCCTTTCCTCCACCAGGTGGCACAACCGCCAGCGACGCCCCCGCAGCCGGCCTGTCCCGAGGCTGCGGCCTTGGGGCCGGAGCTTAACGCCGGGCACACCCGCTCCCGGGGCCAGGGCAGGCGGCAGAAAAACGCGCTCAGTGGCACACACATCCTTCAAAAATTCATACACCGTTTGGATAAATACTGCCTCTCCCCAAACCTTGCCTTCCTGATAAAGACTGTGGATGTCACCCTCATCTGTACAGCCCACCAGTACTTAGAGAGAGGTTTCAGTTTGTAGGGTAGCTGGGGTGGGGGATTCCCCTTGCCTTTCCTGTTTCGTATTTAGCTTTATATATATATATTCTAGTGACAAAAACAAGTCATGGACAAGAACTACCAGCTTTGTTCAAGTTTCTCTGTGCAGCTGGACCCATCAGAGTCCCCCCCACGGCTAAAACATGCCACGTACTGGAAACCAGTACCAGGTGGCTTTCAGGTAGAAGCTATGAAGAACTAAAATAATAAAAGAAAGGCAGGGTATGAAATATATGGATATTAAAACAATTTAAAAAAAGGAGTAAACCCTCCTGCTATATGCTCCTTTGCAGATCAAGCATTTTCCCATGTCATTACCAAAAATAGGAAACGTCAGAGTACTTGCAGAACAGTGTGCAAGCTGTTTGTATGAAACTATTTTTATATGCCTGGAGAGTACATGTATTAAAAGTACTGTAGATGTATTAACAAAATCTGAAAAGCAGCAATGACATGGAAGGGAGAAGGAAACAAAGAATATGCAAGTACTGGGAGAAAAATACCACAGGGGGCAAAGAGGAGAAATTCAAGGAGGAATGTAAAAAAGAAACTCAAGACAGTGCCGGTGATCCCAACCACGGTCTAGCACCTGAGCTCCAGGATGCCAAAATCCCACTTTATTGGCATTTCTTACTGCAGTTGTGAGAGTGGAAAACATGTATGAGAGCTTTCCCCTTGACCTTTGTGACTGTCATATTCCAGGGCCTCAGCACCCAGCTTGGCACAAGCAGATTAATCATCAAAGCTCTCGCAGCAGAACCCAAACAATTCTATCCCTGTGGGTCGCAGATCGTCCTCCCAGGAACATCCGGCTATCTTCTTAGCCAGCCCAGTTCCCTAATTTTGTCCGGGCCTTTGGAAAGGCCTGGGTGCCTTTGCTTAACCCCTTGCACCTGGTCTTACAGGTCTTCCACAGAAGGGTTTTCACCATGGAGGACTGCTGTTGAAGGACAAATCATTTTTGCGGTGATCTTTAGATCTCCAAGATCTTTAGGGACATCTGCCTGTTCTGTTGCAGCACAGAAATATTTCCTGCTTTGGTCTCACCTTGCCGTAGTACATTAATTCTGAGGTACGAAGTTTAGTCCTCACTTTCCCAGCCCTTTCTTACCAGGCATTTGAATAGGAAAAAGGAGCTGTAGGATGAACTATGAGTAGCTGCAGAATTGATATAACTGATGCACGGATGGAGCCTAAATGCTGGGGCTAAACAGCTGCTTTCTAGCTGCTCTATACCCTTTGTGAGAGCAAGGCACAAACCTTGATGATCAATGGAAGAAACAGGTCAAGTACAACCACAAAGAACAACAGTGAATAAATAGCATTTACTGCATCATTAACATTAATCAATACCATTATCTCATACTGATAAAGTACTTGGACAATCCTGGCAGGTTATTGCCAGTGGAGAGCAAGATGACTAGTTATATTTGTGGAGGTGCAAGTACAGAAGAGCTATACCTGTGGACTGGAGGAAAGCAGCCTCACAATCAGCCATACATAAATACGAAGGATGCAAGATCGGAGAGACTTCAGAAATGTAAACCCTCCAATTCCAGCTATTGCTGGAAGAAGAAATGTGGGAACAGATCATTCAGGATGAAAGTGTAACGTGTGGCCCACTACAGCTATATCACAACTAAGCTGTCTGGATGTTAGGGCAATAAAAGAACTTCTGTGTAAGTCGTGTGTGTCCACTTCCCTTTGTGTCTTTTTGAAATCAGAACGCTAATATACCACTGCAAACATAACAAATAATGGAAAAAACCCCAAATTTACCACATACTCTTTATGCTGTGCCAACCTGAAAGATCGCAAGATCACATCCTTCAAGACGACAACCCCGCCAGTACAGCCTGCTTTCTGTGTAAAGCTGCTTGGGATGTAAAGCACTGTCTCGCTGACTGCTTTGCCAGTGTGGTAAAAGGAAAACTTGGTACAAGTTTGTCCGTAGCTGTCTGGGATTCGACAGTGAATTTGTGTTCTACCCTTCCAGCTTGTCATTCTTGCACATAGACGCGCTGGTTCTTTATGAAGGAAGCCTGCCTTTTTCTTCTCTGTCTTTCCCATAAGCAAGGCTTTCAGTCAAACCAAATGTAGCCACCGTTTTGAAGTGGAAAGGGCGAGAGGATTGAAAAACCACTTTCTGGACATAATGTTACAGTGATTTGGCGTTGCTTGTTTACAAAGAAAGCAAGGCAGTGCATACAAACTCACGATTTTGTCTGTGGATTCAGCCCTCCTCTTGGTTTGGGTCTCAGGTGGAGTTTGGGTTGCTTTTCTGACTGTGATTCAGGATGCTCCAGGATCTCTGTGTGATGAAGGCATTTGTGAACCTTGTTTATTCTAAGATAGGATGTACTAAGACAATGAGCCATCTGGAAACCTTGAATAGAGGAGAGGGAGGTCAAAATGCTTGAAAAACAAACGTGTATCTTGTATATTCTTGACTAGTGGAGCAACATATCCACTATATCCTTAATTAGTTAGCACAGTTTGTCAAAACTAGTTGACACATCAGCAAATTTCCTAAAACTAGTGTCCTTTAGATGAACTTTGCTCATTATGTGAAAACCACACCTCCATTTCCAGCCCTACCTGCCTCCTCAAGAAAACCCCTACCCACTGAACATGTGCCTTGAATCTAGTAAACCCTGTTCCTTTATTGCGAAGCGAAAGAAGAACCAACAGTAGTTGAGTGGGTGTCGCCCGTAGGAGTTAATAACTTCTTGGAATGGTATAAATATACAAAATAATTGTAACCGGGTGTGCCAGCTTTGTGGAACTACACCTAGCACCCAGCTCTGCGCCAACATGAAACAAGTGAGTATCTTGGCCCTGTGTGTAAATTGGTTTCTTGAAGCCCAGGTGAGAGATCCCACTTTCAGGGACAACATGTACATCAGAGCTGGCGGGTTTCACCATATGGACAAAATGTGAGCCGTGTGTATCCGTCAGAAAAGTCCATACCATCATAGTCACTGAAAGATGACGGAACTAGCACAGCTAAGCTCCCCTCCTAGTAAAGCAGCACCAGTTCCCTCCCATGCGCTGTGCTGAGGTTACTACTCCCTCCATCCACAGAGAACCTCTCCGTTTCAGCGGTACAGGTTTGTTCCTTAGATGCTGTTGTTTCATGCTTGTTTATAAACAACTACTAATTCATGGGCAGGCAACCGGACACCATAAAAAAGCTTCTCTTCTTGCTCGGCAACAAGTAGTTCCATGCCATCACTTAAATGGTGAGGTGACATTTGATCAGGACCCACCTGAAACAAGAGAGGGCGTGTAGATTAAAAAAACACAGACTGGGTAGCCAGGAAGGCAACACGGCTCTTCAGAAGGATGCCTTAGCAAGGTACAACAGTTCATTTCAGGAGGTATATGCATCCAGCCCTGGCTTGGGGGAGGTTTATTCTCAAGGAAACTCTAGGGAACTCCTCAGCACATCTACTTTGAAAGTGGGCTTTGGAAAACACATCCAAGATTGATAAAAGAGCCCTGTTTGTGATGGCAGGGGCTTCCTGGGGGGAAGCTACTCAAATTAACCTTCAAGGTCTCAAGCGGAGGTTTACCCCCAGGCACAGGCAAGGCCTCTAGTAAATGGTCCAAACTGCTGGGCTGGCTACTGGCCTCGTTGTTTAATGGGGCACTGCAAGCTGTGTGGTAAAAGCTGTATGGGCAAAGCTGTGCTCTCAAATGTGGAGAGCCATTTGATACCACCAGAAAGGTGCCTTTGTCATTCCCAAGCCAAACCAGATTAGGCAGAGTGCTGAGGCTGCTCTCAGGAATAGGTAGCTCTTGCTGCGGCAAGTAAAAGCACACACCAGGCAGTAAGGCTGCATCCACCAAACATGGAATTCTGGAGCAGACCGAAAGTAAAGACCTCTCTTTGCAAGGGAGGATGGTATAGCAACTTTGTGGTCCCAAATAAAGGATATTATTCCTTGGAGAGCAGGCAGCTAGAAAGCAAGCGTGGGAGCTTGCCGAGCTAAGAAGCTGCTTGTGTAATATAACACCCTGCTGTGTTTTGTTGTTAGTAACAAACAGCTCGAATAACAGCCAGACAGTTAAAATCCATTTTTTTGTCTTCCCCTCTTCTAACCCAAACTGCTGACAGACTTTAATGTTACTTTGAGGCCCAATCTCATCAGCAGCCATAGTTCTGTCCATACATGGCACCCCAAACAGACTGGCTTTGGACGTTTGTTTGCTCTCTGCTGTCTCCGACTACATTTCAGTGTTTCCTCTGGAACTTCTGAAACACATCTGTGTCTTTCATAGTCTTTATTAGTCTGTGAACACCCCACACACCCTTCTGGGCCACTCCCTTGAACAGAAAGGTGTTTCGTGCTGGACTGAATAGTACATCTGCATGACAAACGAACACTGAATTAATAGAACAATTCTAAACTCAGCTGGGGTCATCCCAGTTTCCTTAAACAAGACAGGTGACTGTTGTTAACCCAAGGCTTTCTCTCATCTAATTACATGCAATCAAGTACTCTACAGAAGGAGAGATCACCCGGTTACTTCATTTTCCCAGCTACAGATTAGTAAATCACGAAACTGCCACAGCCTAGCCACATGCTTCATGCCTGCTTAACAAGAGTATGAGAAAAACACCTTTCTTCACTAATTCCTAACCAACTGATTTTCCTAACCAAACCTATTGGGAGTAAGAAGAGCCTTTGCCTGAGATTCTTCCCTTTCAGTTTTTAGAATCGCTCCATGATCTCCCAAAGAGAGGTCTAAACAGAAAACCAGAGGGAACGAAACCCAAACCTTTCATTCCGTGTCAGATATTGAGCGCTTTTAAGCAGAAGCTCAAGAGAATTGGTGTCTATTTCTGCCAGTTGGCTTCCCTTCAGGAGGCATACACCATTGTTTCGTGCAATTTTGCTTGCGGCCGATTGAGCTGCTACCAAATAGGAATCAGATTTGGGCAGACAGACTGCCAATGTCTCCCAGACACACAAAGGAATGCGTGCACCAACTAAACGAAAACAGAAGAACTGCTTTCTGATGTGGGATTGTTCCGGCTCCAGGTGGTTTTGACGCTCGCAAGAGCAGGGCGCACCTGAACCAAGTGCCTGCGGGAGGGAGGTAAGTGCTCCGCACTGGCGGCTGGAGAAACATCTGCACGCAGGTGAAGCTGCAGAAGGCCTGCCATGACGCCCAGCCCACAGAAGCTGGGGTTGTCCGGAAGGGCAGCGCAGCGACACAGCTGCTGGGCACCAGGAAAGCACAGGTTTCTGGTCCAGAGAAGCTGTGGATGCCCCATCCCTGGAAGTGTTCAAGGCCAGGCTCGATGTGGCTTTGAGCAACCTGGTCTAGTGCAAGGTGTCCCTGCCCATGGCACGGGGTTGGAACTAGATGGTCTGTAAGGTCCCTTCCAACCCAAACCATTCTGTGATTCTGTGGTGGTCAGACTGTGCGTACTGACAGACCTCTCTGTTGGGACAGGTCATGGCTTATGAAGTGTAAGTTCTGTTACTGGCACGAGGATTTCTTATCAATGGGCTCTTTCTTACACAACAGAACAGGAATGTCAAGACAACAACACAACTCTTGCATTTGTACAGAAATGTACTGACCCACTGTCTGGCGTGTAGGGTCACGGCTGCAGCAGACAGGCCTGGCAGAGCACCCCGTTAAGCCACATGTGCCACAGCTGCATTTCAGCATCCTTTTGCTTCTATCCTTTTATCCTGCCATGCCTGACAATCTGCAGCACATGACTGATCACAGCTTTGTGGCACACTAATGGAGATGCAGTCTAAGGCTTGGAAAGGGCACATCAGCACAGTGTAAGGCCTCAGACGGTTAACTCACCTGATAGCCAAGAAGCAGCAAACAGGTTGGAGGTGAGACCTGACAAACCCTGGCCACCCGTGCCTCTGGTCAGCATCTGGGAACTCTGCACCATCTCATGTATGTGCTGGATGCTGACTAGGGGGGAAAAAAAGGATTAGGGTGAGGGACAAAACCCCGAAATGGAAGTCTTTAACGGTCCATCTGTTCACCTGAGTTGGCCACCCCTGCAGCACAGCGACCCGCCTTTCCTCTGGCATACGTGTCTATCGGTAGACTAGATCCATCTCAGAGAAGAATTCGGCTCGCAAGCATTAAACAAAATGTCTGCAGTCAGAATGTGAATTCGTATTAAAAGAGATCTCAGGCCACAGTAGTTAACCACAATGTAAAATGGGTATTTCCAGTTAAGGCAGTTGGGCTGCATCTGCTCCAGATGTTTTCTGTAGCATCATCAATAAAATACACTGGCAGGGCCTTGCCGTAGCGATGTCCCTGTTTCTTTTTACGACCTTGAAATAGCGGGGAAGTCAGCGCTCGTAACTGCACAGGCTTAGTGCTCACCCATCAACTAAAACTTTTACATTACATTTGTCCAGAGCTATTGAGCTCTGGAGGTAATCCTGCATGCTGATGACATAGCGTGTGCTGTGTTGGTGACAAACAGGACAGAAGTGGTGCAGCACTGCATGTCAGAAAACATCCCCCCATCTCCCTAAGCAAGCACAGACAGCATGTTTTACCTACCTGCAGCCTCCCCTTACTTGAGATTAGTCTGTCTGGGAAAAGAGATAAGATTGTCCTTGGAGACTGATAAAAATTCTAGACAGAAACTGGGTTTTTTAATCCTTAGCAGTTAATGAACAGTAAGGGAAGTTATTATTTAAAGAATCCCAGTTTAATCTCAGAGTCATTGGTCACAAGACGCTTATTGGTCGAGAATTGGAAAAGGGAGGTCATACATACCAGTCTGGTTGAATCTTGGAGCGTAGAAAATTTACTGCTAATTTAAAAAGCACCTTGGTTTCCACACAGCCTTAGCAAAACGATAATGTGCTTAAGACAGGGCTCAGTAACGTGACATATTTTTGGGAGAACTACATAAACACTCTAGTTTTGTTTTGCTTCAGTTCAGTAAAAGGCATTTTGTATAGGGGTTC
>NW_010257237.1:14296-15488 GCF_000690775.1 Eurypyga helias
AAGACCGAGCGTGGGCAATACTGCTGTTCAGTGTCACAGCAACAGAATGCAGCCACTCGCTTCCATCCTCTTGCGTTCTTGTGTAGATACGATTTTCTCCTAATGATGAAGCTAGCTAAGGATCTCGGGAATTGGGGTGCTGGGTGGAAATGAGGAGATACCTGTCCTACCACTTTGCCAGTGGTAGGACATTCCACTTAATGCCTGGAAACTGGTGCTAACAGGTGAGCACGCTTTGCTGTCCCTCACTAGACCCCGAGCTTTATGCTCTAGAGGGATAACAAGCTCATCCTGAAAATCCACCGTCACACAAATATCTAGGTTTAAACCACTGCTGGAATTTTTACAGGGTGCCGTGGTTGCTGAGATTCTGTATTTGGCCAACGGACAAGTCCAGGCAGTTATCCACTGCTTGTTTGGACAAGTTAGTTGTCATGGAAAACCAGCATTCTGCTCACTCTGCTCTAGCATATCTTTAAACACTATTTGCAGTGCTCATGTCCTCTAAGAAGTCTCAAATACAATTTTAAAATGTAACCGTGGGCAAAGGGAAAAAAAAGATAATTAGAAAAGGGAGTCAGACTGAGAACTAACGGGTTCTGGTTGAAGTGTGGCAGTGAGTAAGTACTGATCAAAATAACATACTTCCAAATACCTTACACTTAAAAGATACTAAAAATTGTAGAATGGGAGAGGACAGGAATACAGGACATTTTGATGGCATCCAACGCCCTTCGGAGGTTTCTCATAGCTTCCTCTCCTAAATATCCCCGAAAAAACAGAAGGCATCAGTGAGCATTGCAAATCCAACTAGTATCCAACGGTGTCACCGCCTGATAACCAGGCAAGCGACCCTTTTATTACCGCGTCCCTGAACTTAAGTGGACCGTGTGCCAAGAGCCTCTGCTCTTTATTAACCCCGAAACAGACTGACCTAACACGTGCTAACCCTAACCCACGCTGCAGCAGCATTTTCGGAAGCACGAGGTTGCCAGTCGGAAAGCTTAGGGCTGCGTGTCCCCAGCCAGGGCCTGGGCGTTCGGGAGGCGGCGGGGCTGCGCAGCCTGTCCGCAGCGGGGCCAGCGCGGTGGTGGGCATCAGCGGATTGTTCCAGGCGGGAAGGGAGGCGAGGATCTGTAGGGGACATCCATACTGGGGCTCGCTGTTAGCAGCAAGCCCCGCTCCTCCAGCC
>NW_010257238.1:0-5839 GCF_000690775.1 Eurypyga helias
GGAGTTTGAAGTAAAAAATAAAAAGCTAAATAATTATCTGATTAAAAAATATTCTGCAAGTAAATTAGCTGCTAAAGTTAGAAGTGGGAAATTTTAAATGATCAGAAAATTAAGTTACTTTTCTTACTACCTGGTTCAGAAATTTATGGGGTTATGTCTTCTACAAGTTTTGCACTCAGCAACATGATGTATTTAAGAGGTCATTCTCTCCTTTTTATTCTACCTTCTTTTTTTTTTTTTTTTTTTTTTTTCCCCCTTTTTCTTTTCACCCTCTAATTGGATGTTCATCTTATCATCTGGACCATGTTCAACATCTTGTATTTGATATGCAATTTTTTCTCCTATTTCCTTTCACTCAAGACATAAAGTTAAAAACTGTAGTTACACATCCTTTAGGAAGCCAAAGCATTCCGTCTCCAGCTAATATTTAGCTACCAACTTTGGTGGCTTACACTGTTCCCAAGATCTAAGAAGAGGACAGGCAATAAAAAGAATTTTTCCCTTCAGTCTTTTGCCAAGAAAATGTTTGGAATGACGTTCAATCAAATGAGTCTACTGATCTACTTCTCATTGTTTTCTCTTTTCTCTATCTTTAACTACAAGAGGACTTAAAATGTTGTTACTTCACTTGTCAACTTGTGAAATCAGAACTAGAGTAATCTCAAGTTTTCTTTTTAATTGAGGCTCAAATCTACTCTCTGAAACTTCTATTTCCTTATCATATTTACCGCTCTGCACTTTTAAACCAATATTAAAGTGCCCAAAAAGCTGTGGGGTTGGGGTTTTTTTTGTTGTTGTTGGTTGGTTGACTTTTTTTTTTTCCCCCTCCTTAGCAAATTTCTAGCTTAATATTTCCCTTTTCTCTTTCAGGTTTAGGTAAATTCTCCCTGTCCTACTAACATTTTTCAAGCCACCAGTTGCCAATTAAGTGTAGTCCAATTTCTCCTGCTTTCAGATCAAAGGAATAACCTGCAGATCAAAGGAATAACCTGCAGATCAAAGGAATAACCTGCTGTAAGACTCTACATCAAGACATCTTGTCCAGCACATACCTCACTAATATTTTTTCTTTCATTCTCCACGAAGTGTTTTAGCAGACAATTGTTCCCAGTTCCTTCTTTTCTCCCACACTTGCCTCCTGTTACATTTTTGTGGAATTGCAGTAATTCCAAAGAGTCTTAAGCGTGTCAGAATTATAACATGTACATGAATACATCTCCAATAGAAGTAATGTATCTTGGACCCGTTTACATTTATACCTATACTTACTTCAATAGAAAAAGTCTGGCTATCAGTAGACTTTTTTTTTTTTTTTTTTAAATGCCTAGATTAACAACTGGACAGGAGAAGGAGACGTATGGGCAAGAAGAAAGAGTCCATTTGTGAATATGCAGAGAACACTATCTCTCGGGTGCCAGATGCACTTCTGTTAGGAGGCATCAACTCTGCATTGCTTGATTTAATGGTGCTTTGGGACAACATGCTCAGAAAAAGTAGTAAAACAAAAGAAGGCATCTAAACAGGTTTGAATCACCAAATCATGGAATATTTTAGGTTGGAAAAGACTTAAGATCATCCGGTCAAACCATTAACCTCAATGTCTTTCTTTTACTGAGGGCCCCAACACTGAACACAGTATTCGAGGTGTAGCTTCACTAGTGCCCAGTACAGGGGGACAATCACTGCCCTGGTCCTGCTGACCACACTGTTCCTGATACAGGCCAGGATGTTGTTGGCCTTCTTGGCCACCTGGGCACACCACCTGATCATATTCAGACGGCTGTTGACCAAACACCCTCAGGTCTTTTTCCAATGTGCATCTTTCCAGCCAATCATCCCCAAGCCTCTAGTGTTGCAGGGGGTTGCTGTGACCCAAGTGCAGGACACAGCACTTGGCAACGTTGAACATCATACAGTTGTCCTCTGCCCATTGATCCAGCCTGCCCAGGTACCTCTGCAGAGCCGTCTTATCCTCAAGCAGATCAACACTCCAACCCAACTTGGTGTCATCTGCAAACTTTCTGAGGGTGCACTCCATCTCCTTGTCCTGATCATTGATAAAGATATTTAACAGAAATGGGCCCAGTACTGAGCCCTGGGGAACACGACTTGTGACTGGCTGCCAACTGAATTTAATTCCGTTCACAACTCCTTGGGCATATCCAGCCAGTGTTTAAGCCAGTGAAGACTATGCCCATCCAATCCTGATCTGCCAAAGAAAATTGTTTGATATATACAAGCTGTTAAGATTTTTTTTTTCTAAACTGAAATTTCTAAACAGAGTAAATAAGAGAGGACTATTCATAAGAATGAAAAATTACATGTTGGCACTTGTCCTGTAAAAGGGTAAAGTAATTTGGCAGAAAATAAACACCCTTGCATTCTAGCTTGTCCTCAGATATCGGAGGGGCTGGGAGTGGCTAGGTTTAGATCCCGAGTGATATCCAATTTGGCACTATGAGTCCAGCTGCGTTCAATATGATTGAATCTTCACAATCCTGGATTCACCAATAGCACACTGCACTCCCATCTAGTTGTGCTCCAAGGTATCATGCAGACAGTAAAGAGTTGGTGAAGCCCAATAAGAGACCTCTGGGGTTAGGTATGTAAATGTGCAGTATATTAACGTGAGCAAAACACAGGTTCTTATGGATTGCCGGTGGTAGTACACTGTCTGCAGAAGCACCTGCAAACATTGAAACTATGAGTAATACAGCATGCAAAATCTAACAACATAAAACTACTCTAGTGATACAACAGCATAAAATACTTCTATATAGAGATTTGTAAGTTTCCTAGGAAAATAATTAAGACTTTGATTCTCACCCAAGGTGTCCCTGTGGGGGAGGGTGTGGGGGAAGAGAGACTCAGCCCATCAACTGATAGCAGGTGTCAGAGGCAGTCTGTGGTTATACCTTCTCTGACTTGATCATAATGATATATTCTCTAACATCCCACTTTTCTTGAGCCATTTTTATATTATTTTCTATCTTCAAGGTGGAGCTTGAGTGATTCTAGTCATACATACCTTTACTTATGATGGGTGTTAAATTCTCTTGCTTCACTTTTAAAGTCATAGATTATGAAAAGTCAGAGTGTAAGCTCAGTGAGGGGTGGTCACACCTTGGACGCGGGTAGCTTTTGAGATAGAGGTGTGTTTTGATATTATAACATTATAATGAGCAAAACTAGCATGAAGGACAACATTTTGTCAAAAACTGACAGACTGTTGGCCCAGGGTGGCAAATATGCAGTTTATCAGTTCGTAGTACAACTAAGTTCCCATCTCTGCATAGATTCACAGAGTCTGGCCACACAATCTTCACTCCACTCCACCCTCCATGATGCTGCACAGGCAATATTGTTCTGGGAACCACCATGGAGTAGAATCCTTGCATACCACCTGTAGCTGCACTCCACTCAGAAAGCCGCTTCAATACCATGCCTTTCCTTAATGTGTGAACAATGCTAGGCCTTTAATATAAGTTCAGTTTAAGTCAACCCCAGTAATTATTCCACACCACTTCTGTGTCAGTTTCAGATTCTTATTGTAAGCCATAGAGACATGAGTAGTTTTGGAAGGGAAGTTCAGCAAAAAAGTGTACCTTTATCAAGAATATTTTTTCAATCACTAAAATTTCTGTTGGAAAATCTCCATTGTCCTTTTGTTTAACAACATTTGAAGTAAATGAAAATAGGTCCAACAATGGAAAATGCTGTGCCTCCTGTTATTTGAAAGTAACACTATTTGTTTTGCATAGAATATACTCACACAGCTTTTTCCTAGATTAAAATTTAAATGAAATTAATTTATGCAGTTGTTTTACTTACCAATTAAATCTCAATCTATATTTAGGCAAGTTGTGAACAAGAAGACCCTTAAATGATAATCACATCAAGCAAAATTTGCTTAACAAAGAAATAAATTCTGCTACTCTTTCTCTTTAAGTAACCTTTGTTACATGTCAGTCCCAGAGAGCATATCAAGAAACTAAGTAATTGGATGAATTTTGTTATCATTCCCTCTCTCTTAGATGATGGGCCACAGGTCAAACTATCACACTGTTTAAATGTAGCTCCAAGGATTAACCCAATATTCTATATAGGCCAAAATATCAGTCTTCTGCCACATGTAAGCACAGGGGGCAATTAGCTAATTCAATGTCCTAAAAAAATACTATCATTCCTCCCCACTCCTTTTCAGAAATTCATAAACCATTCAGATCTATGTAAAAGAGTGCTCTATGTATGCATGCAGGTTTAGTTGTAAACAGCATACTGTTATGTTGTAGGCATAACATATAAATAACAATAAATACCGATTACCTCCTACAACTAACTTTCAAGAAAAGGGTTACCTTTCTTCAGGTACTTACAAGTCTGCTGATGCTTCTAGTCATCAATCAGGCTTCATAAGAGGACTATTTGTCTGGGGATCTTAAAAAGTTTCTCTGTCAGCAAACATCACAAGCTTCATAGGAGAGATATAAACCAGTACCTGGGAGCAATCAATGTGAGCTGGTAGACATCTGTATCAGGAAACAGGCAGAGCTGAGGCACATACACATAGAGGTAAATAGTTTATACCTAAATCCAGTCAGGATCAACATTCCTTAACTCGCTCTAATGGAAACTAAGCTCCTTATTGGAGCTTTTAATAACATCATTTGCAATCTCATATGAAAACTTTCTCCAAGGAGATGGTAAACTCAGCCAAAATTCCACCTTCAGTTTGACAGTGTTAATTTTTCTCAGGAAAAATGCTGTATCCATCAGACAGCCATCATGCTGTCTCATCAAGGTTCTCTCTTTTTCCCTGCCTTATGAATGCTGAATTCCTTCCTGATAGCTGCAAACCATCATCTAGCCGGATGTAGCGTACTCCTGTCCAACAAGTTATGGTCTTGTGGCTAAATAATGTTTTGGATTTGACAGTAGATTTGAAACTTCTTTGGCAAGGGAGGAAGGGAGGGAGGGAGGCAGGGAGGGAGAAAGGAAGGAAGGAAGGAAGGAAGGAAGGAAGGAAGAAGGGCAGGAAGGGAGGAAGGCAGGGAGGGAGGGAGGAAGGAGGGAAGGATGGAAAGAAGGAAGGAAAGAAGGAAGGAAGGAAGGAAGGAAGGAAGGAAGGAAGGAAGGAAGGAAGGAAAAATATTACCAAGTGCAAGAAATGTTGGAGGTTGTTGGTTAACAAGGAGAGTTTTTACATGACAATTTTTTAGAGTAGGTCAAAGTCAGAGTGGTGATTTAGTATTAAATCTCAAAGGAAAATTATTTCTGCTTAAAAAAGCTAAAAATGCTGGTCTCAGAACTTTAGTTTCAGGGACAGTCAAAGAAGAAGGATCATGGCGGATGCCCCCTATGTACAAAAAATCATTGACTGCACTGCCTTTGAAAAACAGTGATGAATGGGTGAAGAGTTTATAGGTAAAAATAAGGGGCCAAGCCAACAAAGAAACACTACCCAGTCAAGGGGAGGTTATTAACAAGAAGCGTCATCCTTGGAGATGCTGATCCTGCTGGAAGACGTAAATCAGACTAATATCTGCTAGAAAAGAGGCACACCAAGCTATAAGAAGTCTAGGAGATTCTTCGAGTGTGCTGAGGTTAAGTCCGTGGAACCTGACAAGATGTAGCTGAGGGTCCTGAGGGAAGTGCAGAATGAATTTGCTAAGTTTGTCTTGAGACAAACTGTCTTCAAGGCCAGGCTGGATGAGGCTTTGAGCAACCTGGTCTAGTGGAAGGTGTCCCTGGCAATGGCAGGGGGTTTGGAAGTAGATGATCTTTAAGGTCCCTTGCAACCCAAACCATTCTGTGATTCTATGAAGTCACTATTCATCAT
>NW_010257238.1:5937-6608 GCF_000690775.1 Eurypyga helias
TACAGGCCAGTCAGTCTGATGTCTGTGCCTGGCAAGATCATAGAGAAGAACCTTCTGGAAACCATGCTAAGTCAAAGGGAATATGAGGAGGTAATTGGTGACAGTCAGCATGGCTTCACCAAGAACAGATTGTGCCTGACAAATATGGTGGCCTTCTACGATGGGGTCACACCTTTGTGGATAAAAGACTGCCAACCGATGTCATCTACCTGGACTTGTGCAAAGCGTTTGACACTGTCCTGCATGACATCCCTGTCTCTAAACTGGAGAGGTATGACCTTCACGGATGAACGACTTGGTGGATTACAAATTGGATGGATAGTCACACTCAAAGTGTTGTGGTCAATGGCTTGATGTCCAAGTGGAGACTAGTGATAAGTGGCATTCCTTAGGGGTCAGTACTGGTACCTGTTCAACCTCTGTCAGTGGCATGGATGCTTGGATTAAGTGCACCCTCAGCAAGTTTGCCAATGACACCCCGCTCTTTGGTGTGGTTGACATGCTGGAGGGAAGGGATGCCATCCAGAGGGACCTTGACAGACTGCAGAGGTGGGCCTGTGCCAACCTTATGAAGTTCAACAATAGCAAGTGGAAGGTCCTGCACACGGGTCAGGGCAATCCCAAGCACAAGTACAGGTTGGTAAGAGAATGGATAGAGAGCAGCCCCGGGG
>NW_010257238.1:6723-9468 GCF_000690775.1 Eurypyga helias
GTGCCAACCTTATGAAGTTCAACAATAGCAAGTGGAAGGTCCTGCACACGGGTCAGGGCAATCCCAAGCACAAGTACAGGTTGGTAAGAGAATGGATAGAGAGCAGCCCTGAGGAGAAGGAATTGGGGGTTTTGGTTGTTGAGATGCACAACATGGCCCAGAAAAGTACAGTTGCAGCCCAGAAAGCCAAACATATTCTGGACTGTATCCAGAGAAGTGTGGCCAGCAGGTCGAGGGAGGGGATTCTCCCCATCTACTTTTCTCTTGTGTGACCCCACTAAGAGTACTGTGTCCAGTTCTGGAGCCCCCAATATAAGAAGGACATGGACCTGTTGGAGTGAGTCCAGAGGAGGCCACAAAGATGATCAGAGGACTGGAGCACCTGTGCTATGAAGATAGGCTGAGTTGGGGGTTTTCAGCCTGGAGAAGAGGGTCCTACAAGAAAGCTGGAGAGATACTTTTTACAAGGTCCTGTAGTGATAGGAAAATGGGTAATGGCTTTAAGCTGAAAGATGGTAGATTTAGATTAGACTAAAGTTAGAAATTTTTCAGTGTGTTGATGGTGAGACATTGGAACAAGTTTCCAAGGAAAGTTGTGGATTCCCCCTCCCTGGAATTGATCAAGGCCACGTAGGGTGAGACTCTGAGCAAACTGATCTAATGGAAAATGTCTCTGCCCATGGCAGGTGGGTTAGAACGAGATGGTCTTTAAGGTCATAGAATCGCAGAATCATAGAATCATAGAATGTCTTGGGTTGGAAGGGACCTTAAAGATCATCTAGTTCCAACCCCCCTGCAGTGAGCAGGGAGTTTGGTCAGAGCCCTGTCCAGCCTGATCTTGAATGTTCCCAGGGATGGGGCTTCTACCACACCTCTGGAAAACCTGTTCCAATGTTTAACCACCATCATTGTAAAAAACTTCTTGCAAATATCTAGCCTAAATCTCCCCTCTTTTATCTTAAAACCACTACCTCTTGCCCTGTTGTTATAGGCTCTATTAAGAAGTTTTCCCCCATCATTCTTATAGGATCCTTTTAAGTACTGAAAGGCCTCGATAAGGTCTCCATAGAACCCACAACAAGGTCCCTTCCAACATAAACCATTCTATGATAATTTCTTAATCCAGATAATAGGCTGCTAAACTAAAACTAGGCTTTTTTGAGTTACTAGGCTTTTTGCTTATCAACAGAGATGAATAATTAGATAGGCCAAGACTGTTGACAGCCTGGGTTTAAATGATCATCACCTGGTGGTACTGATGCTCTTGAGTGATATGGGCCAGATGAAGACTAGAGCAAGGATACTGAAGTTTAGGAGAGAAAATTTTCATTTGTTTTATGAATTAGTGAATGGGACACCATGGGAAACTGGCCTCAATGATAAAGGAGCTAAATTTTGCTGGCAGCTCTATAAGAATATTATTCTTAGAGCGCAAGAGCTCTTGGTTCCCATATGTAAGATTGTTCCACATAAAAGACAATGAAGGCAGTAGGCCAGCTTGACTCGATAAGGACTTACAGGCCAAAATAAAATGTAAGAAGGAAATACTTAGACAGAAGAACCAGGGACATGCATCCTGTGAAGAATATAGAGACACCAGTCAAATGTATAGGGATGTGATCAGGAAAGGTAGGACACAGCTGGGTTTGTATATGGTGAAGGATGCAAAGAATAATAATAAGGGCTTCTACAGGTGCATTGGTCAGAAAATGAAGAAAAAAGAAAATGTACCCACCTGATAAATAGGATAGGAGAACTAGTGACAAACAATATGGAGAAGGTTGAGGCACTAAACTAATTTTTTGCCTCAGTTTTTATGGTAATCTCTCTTCTCATATCTCTCAAGTTCCTGAACATCAAGGCAGGGATGGCTGAAAAAAAGTAAGAGAAGATCAGAGTCAAGACTACCTGAGTCTCCTGAACATGTCCACGGGACATGATGAGATATATCCCAGAGGCCTGAGTGAGTTGGCTGATGTTGCCAAGACACATGTGAAAACTCATAGCAGAAAGGTGAAGTCCTTAGTGACTGGAAAAAAGGAATATCACACCCTTTTATAAAACTAGTAGAAAGGAGTACCTGGTGAATTAACAACCATTCAGACTGATCTCTGTTTCTAGTAAGATTTTGAACAAATTCTCTTGGAATTAAGTTGAAGCATATGGAAGACAGGTAGGTAAATAGAGACAGCCAACATGGTTTTCCAACTGCAGAATGGCTTCCAAATCCTTCTCTTTTTTCCACCTGTTGCATGCATTCGTGTAGATGCACTTCAATTTGGCTATTGATCGCTCACTCTTTTTGGTGAAGAAGTCCTACTTCTTAAGTTACCATTCTCAGGTGCTTCCATGGTTTCTAACACATCAATAACCCATGTGTCTTTGCTGTTGCCTGGATCTCCATCACCTACCTCCAGTGAGCTGGCAGATCAAAGGATCTTGCTAGCACATGATCTTTCAAACATCGGTCTGCCACACCTAGGGCTTATCTCTGATCTGTGGTGAAAACTTACTTTATTTCTGTACACAAATTACTCTGCTGAGATAATGAGATTTATGAAGGATGTGATGGAATGAAACCTTTTTACATACAGAATTAGACAACAATTTTTAGTACTTCATGACCAAATGCTGAAACTCAGTGGTCAGTTCATGACTGAAGTTTTTATATAAATTTAAAAATTCCGCTTTCTACTTAAAATAAATCTGCCATTCTCGTCATTTAACTCCGGCTAGCAAAATACC
>NW_010257239.1:0-9837 GCF_000690775.1 Eurypyga helias
AGGCAGCACAAGGACGGGGCAGGGCGGGCGCGGTTTGGAACACGTAGAGTTGAGAGGGAAGGAGTGAGGACCTGGGCCGCGGCGTGCAGTCTGGGGCAAACAGAGCAGAGTGTCCCTGCTGCTCAGAGAACCACCTCACGAGCACCTCTGAGCACACCTAAGCTGTCTTCAGCGTTTTGGGTGATCTCCAGCTAGACTGGAAATACCACAGCCAGGTGTTTGCAGACTACCAGAACAGTCTATGTATATAGTGAAAATTGAAGTGCTGCCACACTGCAGCACATCACCCCTGTCCGGTGTGCAGAGGAAGGCCTTGTGCTAAGGACTTGATGTTTACAAGTCTCATACAAAAAATTCAGTGACTGTAAGCGTCTCACAAGAATTGGGCCTCAGTTAATTCCTTCCACCCTAAGAAATTTGTTCATAAGATTGGAACCACCTAAACCAAGAAGCATTGTCAGAAAAGAGTTTATAGTGAATATACAGGGTAAAAACCCACAACAAAATGTGATAGGTCCATGTCTGGAACAGAGAAATGTACGACAGTGAACACAAGAAGGAAAAATTGGGTATATAAGCCATGAAAACCACTTACAGAGTCGTTCTACAGGGGGAATATGGATAGGCACATATCCTCTTTTCAAATCCAGCTGTGATGGAGGTCACTTCTCCTCAAATTTCTGTCAGAGCTGCCCTGCTAACTTGTTAACACATCTGTCAAAACAAGCCTAGTTTGCAAACACTGTTGTATGGAATGTATTGTACAGAACTATGGATTTTCTGTAGAGAATGCCACTGTCTTAATTAGGATGCAAAAACAGAAGAGGTTCAACCAGAAAAGTAACTGTTCCCAATACAACACCAGTATTGACACTCCTGGGACACTGTATCCAGTTTTGGGTTGGGAAAAAACACGTTAAAATTCACAACAAATCTACATCAGAAAAGGAAGTGCATTCTGAGAATTTTAAAAAGCATTTATTTATGTAGTATTCCAAGTCAGTATTCCATAAAGATCTACTGACAGCTGCTGAGAGGATGGATTTAGGTGTGAGGGGGGCACTCCATTCTTCTGATGTGGAAAAATGCACCTCTACATAATATACCAAATTCATTTTACCTCAAAATGGTTGTTGAAAGTCATAGATGTATGGATTTTTTCTGCTTTCAGTATTAAGTTGACTTGTCAAAAAAATGCTCATGAGACAGAACAGCCTGAACTTGTGTTGCCATCTTGATCTTTCACATATTTTGCCATTTAACATTTGCTTTTCATATGCCTTTTTTCACATAACCAGAGGCCATGACTAATCTTGGAGCTGTTTATGTAAAAGATTTACATAACTTGCTGAGCTCTTTTTACTGTAGTTTTCAGAAAGCACATGAAGTTTACCACTCACCCCCTCTAACTGGTAAAACTGAGAAACAAGGAACAAAAAAGAAAAGTAAATTATTTTTTCTCAGTTACGTGAGCTGTGTAACTCTGTTTTCAGTTGAACTCAGACACACGCTTATATATGGCTGTATTTAATTACAATTACAATGTGAAGAAACAGGCTGACAGTTTTTTCAGCCTCGTACTGTAGTTTTGCAACGTGTGAAGGAATTTAAATTAATAGAAAACAAAATGCTTCATTACATAAGCATACACCTGTAATTTTCAGGTTATTGTTAAGTTTAATTGAAACAGATGTTACTCAATGATATTATACAATAACATATTTCCATTGCATTTAGAAGCAAACCAGAAAAAAACATAACAGATTAATTTCTCGCTAAAACAACCACGCTATGATGGCTACTAGTCATTATTATATAGCCTACAATTAATTTTTGCGTGATGTATTACCTATCAGGTAACAGCTCAGGAGGCAATTCAATTGCTATCTGGCATGCTGACCATTAAACTACTTAGACAACGGTTCTCTTAATCTGTATTGAGTTTCAGGAAAACTGTTTGATATGATAATTAGGCCATATTCTGTCTTTATTTTCCCCTAAAAAACAAACCAACAAACAAACCAAGAAAAAGGTGGGACCAGCACACTTGCTAAAACTCTTATATTGTGAGCATTCTAGACTGAAAAGGAGAGCTTTGACTGGATTTTGACTCTAAGTTCTATCCAACCACTTCATGAGCCTTTGAGGAAAGTTTAATTTGAACCCTGACATTTTCATGAAAACTGTAGTTTAAATCAACCATTTTGTCAAAAGGTTTACAGCAGATCTTTGGCATATTCTGAACATGAGATTTAAAAGTACTTGGTATAATAATGCAGACATTAAGACTTTGTTCACTAAGAGCCATAGTCCAGCTGGAGCTGCAAAACTACAAAGTTGTCCAGAGGTAAGAATTTTTTTGAAGGAATGCATGCAAACACAGCAATAAGCAAAAATTGCACTGAAGATGGAATTATGTCATACAAAGAGTATCATCTCAGTGCAGGCTACCATTTCCTTTCCTACCCCTCATCCACCTACTTTTCTCTTCCTGTCCTTTTAATGAAGGTTTTGGCACTTGTTTACAAAACTGGCTTGGCACCATGATTAATGTCTCTCTGTCCAGGCAGTGTATTATCAGGCAGTTGTGAAATACAATACAAAATGGGGTATGCAGCTAAAGCAAAAACAAATAGTAATGCCCTAACAGCTTGTGCTGTAGATTAACTCCAGCTGCTAGCCACTCCAGCACACCTCGGGTACTGGATAGCACTCCCTAAATTCAGCTCTCTTTTTGCTTTGAGTCAGACTGCATTAAAAGCTTTATTAGGGCTGTGCTTGGCTCTTAGCAAGATTCATCTCTCTTTCTATTCAACTACAACTACAACTGAATTTTGACACATTAATAAAGTCCCCTGATCTCCTTGCAGGAAAGGATCTGATCCAATTAACACAGTGGAAAGGAAAAAGTCTCACAGTATATAATTACTTCAAAAATCATTGCTTCTGACTCATCTTTCACAATATATATTGCAAATTTTCTCAAGTTGTTGTAAAAGCCTAGATGTCTCTTGCTTAAGAAATAACAAAGTTATCCCTCTTATTACTGTATTCAGTAAGGTATTGGAGGACATTCTTATCTATTTCTGATTTCAAGAAACACAGCCTTCACAATTCAGGTCTTCTTTTAGTCTCTACCATTATTTTCACTGACTTGTTTTCTCAAAACATTTTCTCTTAAACAGAATGGACACTGTTCTATATCTAGCCACCATGAGGCTTTCTGACTTCCTATTCTTCTCCTTGGACAACTTTTGACTATATCCACATTTCTTCTTTCACCTTGATGACAGAGTCTTGTTCCCACTAGCCTTATTCAAGTAATTCTAGCAATGACAAACAGAGGTTTTTCCAAGAAGAGCCTGCAGAAATCCTAGGTACTACCTACCAAGTGCATCTACATGAAAGTTCCACAAACCATTTTAACTTACCTGCTCTGCTGTGGTCTGTGTAGCTCCTCTTGGTCAAGTCCAGCCTGTTGTAATTCGACTGTGCCCACGCTGCAGGAGCAAACTATTTATTTGGGGAGTAGCATAGGCTGAGTCTGTATGTTGCACAAATACGTAAAATTAGTAATTTGTTGGCATTATCGATGTCTTTCAAGAAAGGTTAAAGAGCACATTGTTTCAGTCATTGCAGATGTAAACACCGATTATCACAGAAACAGTAATGTAAATTAAATGGCTCCTATGTTCTTTATGCATGTAGCTCTTTAAGAATTATTGCTCTTATATATTTTATAACAATGACCTTAGTATTAGGACATTAGAATAGGCATTGCAGAACTCCATGCAGATACAGATCCATACCAAAAAATATTTTGCATTCTAAGTAGACAAAGGATTTCATCACAAAAAAAAAAAAAATACAGAATGTGTTATGCTGAAACCAAAAACACGCATCATGGAAAGATAATGCAGAGACTTTCTGCGTAATTTAACAATTCTGTCTCATCTGAGATAAAATGCATATGTGTAATGTTAAGCAAACGTAAGTATTTTTGGTGTATTTAAAGGTTAACCAAACACACAAATATTTGCAAAATTAAGGTCTACATTCTTAGGATTGGCATCCAAAGATTACAACCTCATCAATACTGATTTCAATTATTTTTTTTTTAACCTTTATTTAGGTAGCTTGCTTTTTACAATGTATATAAAAGATTGACTTGGTTTAGGGTATGCATGCACTTCAACACATACCTAGTGTGTCAAGGAAGACAGCACATAAGAACAAAATGAATATTTTCATGTTTTAAAATGTAGTGCTGATTAAGAATATAGCAGGACAAAGCTTTGTTTAGTTTAATTATCGATTTTAGTCGCATGAGGATTTGCAGACATTGCATCTGATACTCAGTTTTCTTAAAAATGTGTGTGTGTCTTTGATGAGAACTTAGGCCAATATCCAGTAAATAATTTAGGCTCCTAATTCCCACTGAAATTAAAATTAATTACTTAAATTACTGAATTAATTACTGAAATAAAAATAATTTCAGTAGAGAGGTGAGGTTAAATATATTCTTGGGTTTAGACTCCAGTAACTTTTGGAACAGAGATAAAATTATCACTATCCCATGTAAAAATTACTTTTTTTTATTTTTCTTATAGGCACGCATATATGTCTTTAACTATTGCTTCCCCCCCGACATTTGTGGGCAAAGAGAAGGAAACATTTCCAAGCCTACGGAAGTCTAACGCAGGATCTGATCCAAAACCTTTCTCCTAACTTCCCGTTGGTAGGTTGGCCAGTATCTCTCTCTGATGTTGTGCAATAGCACCACCCGGTGGCTACAATAATTTTAACCGTGCTGATCCTTTGACATCCGAGTAGCTTTGCAAATCTAGGCAGAGCCCAGAAAGACACATGAAGAAAGATAGGTTTTAGAGGATTGGAATTTCCAGCTTTTATAGGTTTGTTTTGTCAGGACTGATGCAGAAAACTGCTTAAGCATGTGCTTAACGTTAAATGCCTTTTTCAATCCTACTCATTTCAATAGGACGTAAACAGTTATGCAAAATTAAACATGGAAAAATATTTAGGACTGAACATACCACTTGGAAACCGAAGCAGGGAAAAGGGAGGGAAAATTAATAAGTGATCTGGAAATTCTTTGCTTTATCTTTTTCAAGGAGAAAAAAAAAAGCTGGCAAACAGACGTGCAACTTACTTTACTCATTTGGAAGATGGAAACCATGGCACAATGAAGTCAACTGAAAAAAAATATCCAATATTTATTAAAAAAAGAGCAATAGAAGAAAGACTATTAACCTATTAAAAAAGAGTAACACTGCAATAACAACAGATTATACTACCATAGTGTCAGATTTCATCGTGTCAGGAGCATAAAACTGTGAGGTTACTGAAATGAATTAGTATACGAACATGAGAGGCACGCTACCCTGTCTCTCCTTACTTTGAAGCTTCCAGAAGGAATTGTCATGTGCTTTATGGGAACTCCTAACCCAAATCAAGCAAGACATAAGTGTTTGCACAGAGGAAACACTTGTATAATAAGTGTTTCATGTATTAAACATGCGTATAATAAGCATTTCACGAGGAATCAAATTTTTTAGAATTTTTCAGTTCCACTTGTTAACTAAGGACTTGTGTTTTCAGAAGTCTTACCAAAAGTTTTCTGAGAACTAAACCCAACAAACGCACAAATTAAATTAACTCAGGGAAACTAGTTTATCCTGGCCTTTACCGTGGTTTATTCCTTGCTTTCTTTTGAAAATAACAAACACTGTCTTGTCATGTGTTTCCATTTCAGATCCCACAATCATCCATCATCTTAACAGAAGAAGTTTACATGCTGAGTCAGCTCAGAATACTTAAGGTAGTTTAAATCCTGAAATATGGAAGCTTCAGTGATGAAATAGGATCTATTTTTGGCACTCATGTGACGTCTGCTCATCTTTACTGGGGGTTAAATCACTCACAGAGATACATTCATATAGATATGACCCTATACTGATAAACTGAACAGATACTCCAGTTTTCAGTTAATAGTTGTTTTAGGTCAAAGAGCTTTTCATGGTTAGACAGTGGTTTTTTGACTGTAGAGGGTGCTCTTAAAATACTGGTGATGGTAGTAGTATATTTGGCCATCAGTTTTTCTTTCTGTAAAGCTTGTCAAAGTTAGGATGTTTATATTTAGCAAAGAAAGTTGCTGTACAGCTAGTGTGCTTTATTTTGGATACGGGCAAGAGGCACTATCCACATTTGTATCCAAATACATCCCTGCAAACTCTTCTGGGTTTAGTTTATATTTGCAAGTATGTTTCTGCCAAACAGTGATAGTATCTTCTGAGAAAACTGTTGATGCTGTCTAAAACAAGTTGAAAGAAATACTAAATAGACTGTATTTTTAGTCACAAGGCCATTCAGAGTTGGATAAGAGCTTATTGTTCTGACAAAGTAATTTAAATATTCACAAAGAATCTTTAGTTACATAAAGTTGATGCTCCCACATTGTGCTATCTGGAATTCTGTTGGGAAGGATTTAACTTCATTTTACTTCAGTTTGTCTGTTTTTTATACTTCTCTAGCTGAAGTAGTGGGGGGTGGGGGAAATTCTAGATAGAATAGAATAAATCAAGCTTTGTTCCACTGTATTTTTTCCTCAACCATACTATATATTTTTTTTCTTAAGTATAAAGTTATGTGTTCCCCTCAGCACAGCCAAGAAATGATTGAGTTAATTTTATATGCTTGAGAAATGTTACCTCTTTCCAGACAGGGCAGAATCTCTAAGCCTGAGAAAGATAAAAGCACGAACATGACTTACAACAGCAACACTACATTTTCTCTAGGAGAGGCTGTTATGCTGGGAGGAGATGAAACATATGCTGCAGAAGCAGTTTTCCCAGTCTAAGCTTTTCCTAACAACAACTGGATTTGTATACTTATCCTGAGAAGGTACTCTTAGACATGAACTCAGATAATAAGATTTTCACTAATGGTCACTCATTTGAGATCCAGACATCACATAAAATTAACCCTATTTCAGACCAGGTCTTTTTATTATATATTAGGGCGTCACAAAGGCTGTCACTCTTCACTGCGCTTTTGTAACAGCTCTACTGTAGGCCTGGTTTAGAGCGTAAGAAGTCAGTGTAGCTTCTTTTGTCTAGGGAAGCCCACTGAGCTTTTTTAGCTAACTTAAGCAGCATCTATTCTAGGGAGACTTTTCCAAGATCACTGCATTAGGAAACCTTTTAAGCATAGACCAAGCTTAACAAATGTTTGCTGGCATCTAATGAAATGAACTTGGCCTGTTCCAATCTCCAGTTTCCACATCAAATTCATCACTATCAGCTTGCAGGTTAGGCCATGTCCTTTAACATGTTTGTACACTATATCAGACAAAGGGGACTTTATGTTACTTAGGACTGTGACTGCAGACTTGCCATGTGACTAGTTAAATGAAATACTGTCTTTGTGAGAGCTGGGAAAATTAACTATCCCCACACATCAGGAAAGTCTCTTTGATAGAAGAAATTATACTGCCTGAGGTCTGATGGTAGAAAGTATTTTTGATGCGAGTCATGTAGTGGGAACATAATGATAGGCCAAAGACAAGGAGTTTGTCTCATAGGGCTTTCTTTCCTCAGGATTTAGTATTAAGTAGTAATTTGAACAAACAGAAACCTAAGCTTCCCCCAACCATCATGAGTATGCTAACTATTTAGACAAATAGTTGTGCTTAATTCTCTTCCTATCAGAGTATTTCTGGTAGGCAGTGTTTTCACTTCCACTGGAGATACTAGAAATGTCTCACCTAAACATCCTATATACTGAGGTTCTTAAAAGGAGAAGTTAGAAATGCAAGTCTAATACCCTCAGTAAGCGTCAGGGCTTGCACACATGACTTCCTCTAATCACTAATCCTCTATTCACTGAGCTATTAGATAAAACAGTTTTTTTCCTCCTCTGTTTTGTAAGAAAAGGTTGACATACATTTCTATCCCTGGGAGAGAGTTCAGAAATGTATTTTGGAGATGTTCACATCTCTATAGCTCACATCAAAGGACCAGAACGTCAGAAACAGTTATAACTCAAGACCCATCACCCTGTCTTCAGTCTTTAATAATGGGGGGTCTGGGTGCAACATACCAACTTTGGTCATTGCTGTGGTGCACCTTCTTTCCCCCAAGTATGGAAAGAGGCGATGCACTTCATTGTGGGTTGGAGATTCCACTACACAGCAAAGCATCACAGTACCAAAGCCTCTAACCTGTAGCCACTTACAAAAATTACCCAACACGTTCTAAATTGAATCCATCTTCATTGGTTCACTTTTTAAAACATACCCTACAATTCTAGAAAATTTTAGAAGCTTGGAAAAAAAATCTTGCATTGTACAGGACTTGCATATTTCAAGCAGTGAAAGCTGTAAATGATGCACATGTTGGAATGACAATAAGACAAATGGAAGCTTTCATTGGGAAAATGCAAACCAGAAGACAGATAGCTTGTTTTGCTTTAGGCAAAGCATGAATGCAAACATTTAAACTGGAGAGACTCCCCTTTCCTTCTGTGGCCCCTCTGAGCCATTACATTAATTACTTGGAACTATTTACCTACTTCCCTTCATTTAGGCCCCAGGTGCAGACACTCTGGATACTGAAAATTATTTTCATTCTTTTCACTGCACTGAAAAAACAATATATGGAAACACTCATCTTTTCCTCTCTGAAATCCAGGAATGTGAGGAGAGATGGCATCCTAATATATATTTTATGCTGGCCTGTTTTTTAACACCCCATAATAAAACAAGAGAGTGGTAGGGGGGTCAGTGATGTTTCTTTTTCAGAGTACAATGAAAATATTTGTTTAGTTTTGTTGCAATAGCAGGGGCAGCTGGCAGTGTTTGTACTAATGTGTCTTCTAACACTTCACTGAAGAGATACCCCTAATCTTTGCAGAAAGACAAATATCTCATTTTGCAAATGTGCTGACCTGTGCTTATGCAGTGGCTCTAACAGCCTTTTGAGAATAGAATGTTAGCCTGTTTTTGAAACGTGTCCTTGAAGTATGACTAGCCAGATCCAGGCATGCACTTTTCCATAAGTGAAGCTAGAGATTTAATGGAGGCTTAAATGTTTACAAAATAAACAATCGCATTAGAAAATTGAAAATAAAATTTGAAAAACCACAGCAGAGGCTCAAAACCTAAATTTCTAAATTGGCAGCAAAAAAGATCAGTCTCAATATCTATGATTCTTTTTGGCAAGATAACCATGTCTTAAAGCTCTTGCTTAGAGTTTCATTTCCAACTTCCCTCTGGGGGAAAAATGAATTAAACCTTTTCTTGTGCTCTTACTGAGATGTTCTTCTGCTCTTAATTATTTTTTAATACAAACAACAGACTGTGGGACATTGGCTGTATAGGTATCTTTAAATAACGATTAACAAAATCTGCGGCTATTTGCGCAAAGTGTATTCAACTTCTTCCTTCCTAATAAAGAGTATCAGTCAATCCCAGGGTAGCCCAGGTCATCAAGGGGTGGCTACTGAGTCTGGCTCCTCCTGTCACAGCTGCCTGGCAGCGGGCCCACCCTCAGGAACAGCCAGCTGGCTCTGCTGTGCATTTCAGCTTTCTCTAAGTTTGTATGTGGAACTGTGAAGCAGCTGAGTTTATTTTGCCCGATCGGCTTATTTGTTGTCAATCCAAAGAGTTTTCCCATTGCCATGACTGCTGCTGATGCAGTCAGTTTGCACTTGGAGTTTTCGGCATGGCCTCCCTTCTCTGTCATTTCTGCTGGTCTGCACTGGCTCTTCAAAATATCAGATCTGTTTCACAGATTTTGTTAGTTTTCATGTCGGTTCAGC
>NW_010257239.1:9854-11047 GCF_000690775.1 Eurypyga helias
CCTATTGCCTGTCCAGATGCACCAGTTTCTTTTCTCAATCTGCTAGCTTCTGGCCCCTAGCAGGCTTAGGACCAAGACAGACAAATCCTTCCTCCTTTATTCCAACTGCATGCCTGTGAAACTATACAACTACTAGACTGACCCTTCATTTAGAAGATCATTAGATCATAGACATCTATGTTCATTATTAATTATACATATTGAACTTTAGCCAGAAATACAACTCCGTCGTAGAAATGTGAACAATAACAATGCAAACAAACCAAACCCATTCTATGTTCATCTTCTGATGTCAAAAGTAGGGCATAAATAGCATCTGTCATAAAAACAAAACTGAATTCTAAGGTGTAAATCCATGCATTCAAGAATTTTCAGAAGCAATCTTAGGAGTAATTTATTATCAAAAGTAGGAGAATAACCTCAGAATAAAGACATTATTTCCCAGGACACCTGTCTTTCTTTAATTAAACATTATGGTTATATGCCCAAACTATGCGGAAACTTACTTTCTACTCCTAACTAATAATCAAGTATTTTTCTGGAAAAGAAAGTTATTTGGCATAGTAAATATAATAAGAAAATATTGTAATTAATTTAACTATGTAGCAATATTTTTAATCTCATCAGATTAATTAATATCCTGTTGCATTTAGTTACCTAGAAAAAAAAAACCTGTTGCATGTAGTTACCTAGATGAGGTAAAGAGATATTTTGTAAAACCCTACTATATTATCTGATCTTTTTTACTGTATGCTGTCTTCGTATTCAATAGGACAGCACTAAAAACTTTTGTAGTGATATACATTCATTTACGTAACCTCATGATCTTAGTTACTTACAGTCTCAGCTAAGTAGCACGAGTTTTCACAAATCTCTCATATGAAAGTATATCCAAATAGTTTTTAATCACTTGGAGCTTCTGGACTTTTTCTGTGATTGCGGTATCCTTGCTGAGATGTGAATTTGAATGAGGAAAAATGGGCCATTCCCAGACTTCCATATCCAGGGGAGATGAATTTAAGACCTTGTCATGGTCAGTGGTGGCCTCTCTAAACTGGATTACTGCTAAGTGCGAGAGATCATTATTCCAGCTTCAACCACTCCTCTCAGTTTTAAACAATGGTATTCACAAACATAGGAAGGGACATTCAGCTGTTTGAACAGCTATTTCTGTTCACTTCTGAAGAAAGAGT
>NW_010257239.1:11058-20522 GCF_000690775.1 Eurypyga helias
TGCCTACTGGCTACATGGAATAACAACCACTTAGTCACATGGCCATCATCACATCTTCACATTGCATACTTCCTTGTAAAGGCACTAACACGTTTCATTCTAATGCTCTTCCAAACCACACTAGTTAGTAGGGTCATCTCATTCAGTATGAATTATTTTGTATTCAGCTGGACTCAAATTCATCTGCTTTAATACCTTCTTTGTGACCTTCTCAAATCTCATTGCAGCTTGTCAGGAATTTCTGCCATGAGCACAGTCCATGCAGCAGTTAGCACACTAACATTTGCTAGCAGGTAAATTTATTGTGACTGAAGCCTAGGCAGGATGGCATCTGAGCTCATGTCCAACTTAGGTGGGCAGAATTACTCTGATACTTGAAGCTACTGATGCTAATCCTGCATAAGTACCTTGAAATGGGGCCTGTATCATCTGTAAGGATGAGCAGCCACAGAGTTGAAAAAAATTTAAACAAATCATCTGGTATGGAAATCTGTTTTACATTCCCTACCCAACGTCTAATAATTAATTCTACCTGCACTGTATTCACAGATTCTAATTCAGTTAAGTATGGTGCCTAAAAAACTCAGTCAGGATTAGTATGGAAGCATATAAAGTAAATATATCTGGGAAAGAATTAATTTTAATTTGTAATGTTGTGCTTGAGAGATAGTGATTATATTAAGCATGAAATCTCTGTGATTCATGATTATTCCTGCTATTTCTGATTTTTGCTTCAAATGGAATTGGGCTGATTGTAAAGAATATTACTGAATTCTGTTTGTTTAAAAAAGAAGTTGGAATTTTTGAGGAATGTGGAGTGTTATCACTGTCATACTATTTGAGCTAAAGAGCCTGAGAGATGCTTTCCCATAAACAACAGTGTTCTTCAGGCACAAAGGCTTGGGGAGGAAACAATTCCTTCTAATTAGAAAAGTAATTTTAAGCAGAAAAAGATGTAAAAGCTTAAGGACTGTTCTTGTCAGAGAGAGATGTTTCTGAGAAGAATTAGGGCAATAGAGGATTATTGTTTTGTTAAGCCTTTGATTGAGATCTCAGACTTTCATCAGTTCTGTAGCAATGCAAGCAAGAGATCTAAGGCTCAAATACATCTACAGAAAAGAGATCGTGGAGAAATAAAATAAATTTTAAAAATAAAATAAATTTTAAAGATAAAATAAAATAAAATAAAATAAGCCAGAGTAGGATTTAGCTTTTGGATATTTGTAACTCCCAGTTGAGAGCCAAAGGGAAGTTTTTCTGTCATCAGCCTGTTTCTTTTAAAAACAGAAGGGAAAAAATTTTGCTTTTGATTTCTCAGAAAATAGTGTTAGTTATCTGAAAAATTCCAGACCAGAGCATGAAAGATCCTTTAGAGGAAAACTCCAGAGTTGTTGTTTAGAGACTGCCCTAAGTATAATCATGATTAAAGCCTTTAATGAAGGCAAAGCTTACTTATCTGATCAGATTCTAGCATAATGTGATATTATTCTGTATAAGTTACATAACTTTTTGTTTAAGAGCATACTTTACCTTCAGCAGCACAAGCAATATTTTTAACCTGTTCAGATCCTTGAGAAATGCAAACAGACTTGAAGGAAAAAAATTGAATATTTGTTAGCAAAAGAAAATCAAACCTTTCTGTGACTTGGTTAAGATGAAAGCATACAGGAAACTAATAAAGAAGATCAGAGAACCTGGAAATAAATGCTGACAGGCTTGTGTACTGGCAGTTTAAGATCACATACTATTAAGCATTAGCTTTCTGCTTAAGTGTTTGTCCACAAGATTGCCTTTCCCTAGTAAAGGCTAGAGATTACCCACAACTCATTTGTGTTTGCAGGTTTTCTGTGCATATGTGTGGGTACATCCTACCATTTATCAGCCACAATGCACCGAGGTCACAAGTCCCCTGCCTCATTAAAAGAGAGTGAGCCAATTGAAAAACAACTGCCTTCTCCCTTGGCGCATCTGAACATACGGTGAAGGAGTAGCATGCTTAATTTTGAAACAGTCGGATCTGGGAAAAAGCTAAGCAGTTAGGCAAAAAGTAGATAATAAAACCTTGGATATACAGAGTCACATAATTTTCCTGTTTTGACAATAGAATATGTGGACTGCAGCTTAAAGCTTTTTAGGGTTTCTCACACACAGAAAGAAAGCAAGCTTAGAAATTGTAATATTGAAAGCTTTAGTGGAACTATAAAAACAGAAGCATGACCCTACTCCAATGTGGAAATGTCTCAGAGCTTCACCAAATCATCAGCTGAAAGTAGCGTGCTGGTGTACTCAGCATACCATGATGTAGGAGCATTGTATCACCAGGTAGTGTTTGTTACTATCACAAAACACAGTGACAGAAGGTCTTTGCTTGACTCCTTAAATATCTAACATAAGGTCATCTACTATGTC
Source organism: Eurypyga helias (assembly GCF_000690775.1). Lineage (NCBI taxonomy): Eukaryota > Metazoa > Chordata > Aves > Eurypygiformes > Eurypygidae > Eurypyga > Eurypyga helias. The sequence goes on from NW_010257239.1 coordinate 13,468, forward strand.
ACATTAAACAATTGTTTATAAGTTCCACAACACAGGCTTGTAACATTTGGAATTCCACAACTTACAGACGTAGTCTGCGCATGGATACTGCTGGTTGGTGTCATGCTATCAGTCTCGCCTTTTGCATTGACATAAAAGTACAGTGCCAATTCCTGCAGATCAGACTGCTAAGACAGATTTACTTTTTTTTTTTTTTTTACATGTAAGATTCAAACTTCTCAGTAATGTTCACCCTTTTGCACAGGGAAGCTGCTACTGTACCTTGAGAAAACTGTCATTCTGTACGGCCTTTTCCAGGCTAAGGAACTGCTGTATTTTCATTAAGCTTTAAAAAGAAAATAGTCACTGAAAATTTTAGTCTTGAATACAGACCTTAAGAATTTTGTTCAAAATGGTCGTCCAGAGAACACAATGAAAACAGTATCTCTTGGGACAGCAATGGAGAAGCTTTCATGAGTATTGAGAATGCAAATATTTATTACTTTTTCAGCCAAGTAACTGCTCACTACTTTGTGACACCATATATTCAATCAAAATAAAATTACTTTTGGTTTTCTTTATTATCACACCACACACACCCCTCCCCAGATGTCACATTGCCTTCTGAATATTAAACTGATTCTGGTTAACTGGAAAACAGTAAAGTTAGCCAACATGGAATGCAACTTCATTGCCAAATAAAAGGACGCTCTTAAAAAAATGATCTCCTACTGATGTGAATAAGTAGAATGGATAGAGCACTTTTCTGTCTGCTTAATGCTACAAGTTAATGCCTGAGAAGAAGGACATTGGGATATTGGTTGAAGAGCTGCTCAGCATGACCTGGCAACATGCCCAGGCAGCCCAGAAAGCCAACCGTATCCTGAGCTCCCTCAAAAGCAGCATAACCAGCAGATCAAGGGAGGACATTCTCCCCCTCTACTCCACTCTCATGAGACCCCACCTGTAGTGCTGCATCCAACTCTGGGGATCTCAACATAAGGACATGGATCTGTTGAAGTGAGTCCAGAGGAGGGCCACAAACATGATCAGGTGATCAGCCTCTACTGTGAAGACAGGCTGAGGGAGTCAGGATTTTTCAGCCTGGAGAAAAGGCTACGGGGAGACCTTATAGCACCTTCCAGTACCTGAAGGGGATGACAAAAAAGCTGGGGGGGGACTTTTTACAAGGGCCTGTAGTGACAGGACAAGGGGCAATGGCTTTAAACTGGAAGAGGGTAGATTCGTATTGGCTATAAGGAAGAAATTCCTCCTGGAGAGGGTGAGGAGGCACTGGCACAGGTTGCCCGGAGAAGCTGTGGATGCCCCATCCCTGCAGATGTTCAAGGCCAGGCTGGATGAGGCTTTGAGCAACCTGGTCTAGTGGAAGGTGTCCCTGCCGGGGGATTGGAACTAGATGGTCTTTAAGGTCCCTTCCAACCCAAACCAGTCTGTGTGATTCTATGATTCATTCAGCCGATGATCTATATGTTACTCCATCCAGCTACCCATCCAGCCATCTGGTCACTCATCAAACTGGTTCAAACTTTTCCAGGAAGAAAAGACCAGAAGAGAATGTTTAAACAGTACTCCATAAAGCTGACTTTCCTTTCTGTGTCAGATATATAAGCTAATTACTTTTTTGTTATGTTCTTAACTAGCAAGCTGGAACAAGGCTTTGGAAAGCTCTTCCTAGCATATTTGCACAAAGAAACCATAATACCCAACAAGGAAGTGTTTCTGCAGCTGGAAGAAGGGATTAAAAAAAAAAAAGACAACATTGAGGTAGAATAAATGGAATAGATACTTTTTTCCCTCTTATCAGCTGTAGAGAGTGCCAGAACGGAAAGAGCATGCGACATTCAGTTACTTCTTTCCACAACACACCAAGAAGCAGAGCAGCAGATTTTGTTGTCCAGCTCCAGAAACAGATGCAATTTGAATTTCTCTGTGCATGGACATGAGTGCATATGCAGACATAGGCATACATATATGTACATGTACCCTGCTTAATTCTGCATGCTCATACTTGATTGAGAAGGCCTTCCTGTAACTTTTTTAGTCGCCCACAGCCTGTAAGCAGTTCAAGCACAGCTCCAAAGCTAGGGTTATGCTTTGTCACCAGAAGGGCTGTGCAGGACTGCATGATTAGTCCAAATCCCAGGGAAGAAGCAAGACAGCTGGGACTACTAAGCCTGGCATCACTGGATTGTAGTGATCGAGTTGTGTACTGGAGTAGGGAGACACCTGGAAGCCATTTCCTGCCTGTGAACTGATCTCCCTCCCCCTTCCTCCCAAAGATAAGTATATGCAATGTGGCTTTTGGCCACAGTGAGTTTTTTTGGGTTTGTAATGTCAGGAAGGTTTGCTTTAAAGGCACAAATCCAGGTCTTTCCTTACATATAAAAACTTCAAAAGACCATTTTTTACCCTCTGATGCCTTTTTTTCTTCAAACTCCTCTGACTTCAAACTTAGCAGCCCTGAAAATGTCTTTGCAATTTCATCTTGAAACTGGCAAATGAACTTTAACAGACTAGAGATTGCCTAGGTACTGGCCTGGGCTTTCACACCACCAATGCCAAAGCCACTGATGGTTGCTTTCTAGCCATACCTCACTAACATACAACAGATTAAGATTTCCGCACGTATCCCCTCTTAAATACTTGAAGTTTCCTTGGCTGTGCAAAGTAAGCACATATTTTGTCCATGAGAACACCTTTGAGCAGTATCTCTTTTGTCAGTTAGGTTTTTCTTGTACATTGTAATTCTTGCCAGGAGACATCTCCTGACTTTTTTTTGTCTCTGGAAACATTTAATTTGGCAGAATGGTCTCTCTGTTTTAACTGTTGGGTAAGGTGGTGATCCCCCTGAAATCAACAGGAGCCACCAGATTCTAAGGTGCCAGAATTTTTCACCTCTTGTCTTTAAAACCACTTAAGACTAGAAGCATGCAAGTCTTTCTCAATTTGAAAACACTCCGGCCTTTTCTTATATTTCCTATGGACCTGTTGGTCTTAGAAAAACAAATAGCAGAGGTGGAACACTTGTGTTTCTGACACAAGCTTAAACAGCCTTCAAATAGTGAACTTTCATTTTGTTAAAAGAAACCTCAGTTTTCATAGCTGAAGTCTAGAAATTTTTTAAAACAAATTTTAAAAAGGGCTAGCCAAATGTTAGGAGGCAAATAAAAACAGGTTTTTGAAGTCTCCTACAAAATATCACTCAAATATTCTTCAAGGTTTTCAGAAAATTACTTTTCACTTAAAGACATTTGATTAAATGTACAATTCATTAGTATTATCATCCTGTTGCCAAAGTTGAAAATCAGTTACTAAAATCTTACAACACTTCACCAGTGATCTATAACTGCAAAGTCTGAATGCAGGCTTAGCCTTCAGGTCTTACTGGGGAAGGCAGACCTGTGTAGGAAAGTCACACTCTGACTCTTTGGAAATGTAAATGCTAATGTAAAGTCTAAGTGGCCAGAGTACAGCAAGGGCTGGCTCCTGCCAAAGGAGTCAGACATCCTCCTGCAGGCAGCATGGCAGAGGCCTCACCAATCAGGGCCCTGTCCCACAATACCAGAGCAAGAGAATGGGGAAGGCTCAGGAGAGGCAGATGGAGTTAAGCAAAAGGCCAAATACTAGGCAAGTTTGCAGTGACAAGGCAGGCAGTCTGCAGGTCAGAGTCAGCTCAGGAATCATCAGGCAGGACCATAACAACAGGCAGAGCTGAGATGAAGCTGGGAAGTCAGCCCAGCTCATGATCTGATCAGCAGATCCATAGCCAAGCACAGACACACCTAAAACATAGCCCAGGCAGGAACCAAAGGCCTGGGCTTAAAGGTAGCCCTTGGGCAGGGGTGTGGGTGGAGGCTCCAGGTGAGGCCGGTCAGGGCCATTAAATCCTACTGGTGCACTCAGACCCCCTGACATAAGTCACTAGAACATACAATCTCATATTTTTAAGCATAAGCAAGAAAAGGGGAGAATTATGATTGTGGTTTGACCTGTGCTGCATTTCCTGACCCTTGAGTGCCTGATTTCTCAACCATGATATTACAGTAATGCTGTGTATACTCATAGTTTATATAAACACAGATTGTTAAACAACTGACTTATGATGTGATACTTTTGTTTCCACTGAATTCTAGCCCATCTGTGTACTAAAAAAAATCTGGACTTGGAAAGAAGGTCTGATCTATTCAGTTCCTTCACTAAGTCGTTACAGATACTCCTGTAGTATTCTTCTGTATGTCTTTGACATTTATATTTCATTCCTTTTTTCATTGCAGTTAAGCATCTGTTGGATCCCAAGGCTTGGTTGACACTACTGTACTTTTGAAAGGTCTTCTTCGCTCATCTTAAACCTTTAAAATTATGTATGTGCTGTTCAAATTAGAAAAATGAATGCAAGCTTTTTTCCCAAGGCTTAGAGCTGTTATTGCAGAGTTTCAGGTCACCTGATTTCCAAGAAACAGTTTGGTCCATGTCTATGGATAAGCAATGTCTTCATCTTTCCCAGCTGAGGTAATACATACTGCTATCTCATATTCGGGGACACAGAGCAGGATGTCAGCAGCATTGCAAGATACAATTGTAACAGGCACTTTGTACCTCTTGGAATAACTCCTGATCAGTGTGTGAGGTGTCCCGTTGGCTGATGTACCCCCCAGTCTATAGCTTGATTCTCCTGTTGGGAGAGAGAAGATTCAAAGCATGCCAACATCTACAAAGTTCTCACTGGGGAAATTCGGACAGAAGGGATCCATTTCAGTACCTCACATAAAGGCATTTGATCCCAGCAGATTGTTTCAGTAGTTACTGCAGCACAGTCATTAGCTTCCGTAGTTCTGACTGGCCAGGACTAGAAGCAAAAATAAAACGAGGTTTTGTTCCAGGTGAAAAGAGTGAATATGTAAGAAGTTAAGAGCACTTGTGCTGGGTCAACCCAAAAGCTCATCTAGCTCAGTATCCTATTTTGAACCATGGGCAAGGGGGTGCCTTGCATGAGGGAAACGCTTTTCAACTTTTCCTTGCAAAAGTTATTTCTTCCGTGCCTCTTCTTCAGATAATCACAATGGGCAAGACAACTGTATAAAAGCTAGTAATTCATGTTTTATGCAAGATGAAAGGGATCCAGATCTTGCTGATGTAAAAACCAGTGTTGTTGGTTTCAGTGCCAGTTATCTCTGGTGAGGATATTACCTAAAAATTTTACACAGAAAGAATACTCTAAACGTAGACTTTACTCCAGTAGCCATATCAGACTTCATAATCTGTCTACTTTTGAAGTCTTCTAGCAGATAATCACACTGCTCTGTTTCTAGTCTGACACTTTGTTTTGATTTGAATAACCTAATATAAATTAAAATAGCAGGTGCATAGCAACAGCTTTTTACAATGAGGAGTGTTTGATGCTAATAAGCATGTTTAGCCAAGACTTTGCTGAGCCATGGCTTTTATCTCAGCCCGTACATTACATATATAATAAAATACAATTAACCCCTTAGTTTCTAGCTAAAGGATTGTGAAAACATAGAAAATATCAACACAAAAAGTGTAAGTCAGTGAAGTTCTGAGAGATCATTAGGAAAATTAGGAAAGATTCAGTCTGGTCACTTGAATAATATCACTGTACTCTGTATTTCTTAATAATAATGCTATCAACATGGGAAAAGCTGGACATGGTTTGATGACAGACTGGTGCATCTAAAAGGAAACAAACACTACAGAGAAGGATTCCTGCTAAAAATGAAAGAAAAATGTGGGTATGGACAGAAGCAAACTGCAGGTCACATCTAGTGGAAAATTGAGGCCTCGTTGTATGAAGGAGTTAATAAAGGGATTACAGGAATGAACTCCAGACAGTCAGTGGATTCAATTCCCCTAAATTGTTGGGACAACAAAAGCTGCATATCTTTGTCTCTTGTAATTGCTTTGTTCATTACCCTCCTAAATCCCCTAAACAAACAACAAACAAGCCAAGCCCTCCTGTCACACATAGTCTTGCTATTATAAAGGTTCCACTTGTAAAAAATACTGTTGTCTGTTTCTGTGCATTTTAACATTTTATCCTCTTACAGGTTGAAGATCAACAGAACTCATAAAGAAAATACTGGTGATTTGTTTCGCTAGCAAACTAGTACTTTACTGGAGACACATACTATATCAGACTGTGATAGCACAGGCTTCATGTTTAACCTGAGTCCAGTTTAGCATTCTGAAAAGGCAGCTTGGTTGGACTCGGTGTTAAGGGTCTTTTCCAACCTAAATGGTTCTATCATTCTATTATGGGTTTCTGCTACAACAGGTTCAATATATAACTTAATTTCTCTTCCAGCTTCTGGGGCAAACCCTATGTCTCTCTCACACATTACCAAATATCACAAACCTTTTTTCGTTCCTCTCCAGAAGTTCAGCAGTGCTTTTGCTTCCCCCAGGACTGCTGTGGAACATTTTTTCCTGCTCCAAAGCCAGGCACTCACCAGTCTACATCCTCATCAAGCTTCAGCTGAGGGAAAAGCTGTGTATCATTTGAGGCCTGATAAGCAGCTTTTCCTCTCACCTTTTCCTCATTCTGCCCTTTTTTTGTATGGTACCTGAAATGCAGCCACCCACTAGTACCAGCTACCAGCCGTTTCAGAGATAAGTAGTCAAGTTCCTAAGATATTTTTGGTTTGTTCCCTTCTCCAAGGGAAGGATCTAAGGATCCTCCCACAGAACCATTACAGTCAGACAAGCAAAGCAGACCGATGATCAGGACATGAACTGGAAAAAACTCCATATGGGTCTTAGTCACTGGGACCTCTCTCTGGAGAGTGAGGCCAGCATGGGAAGTTGTGCTGTATAGGTTGGGTCCGGCAGCGCAGACATCTTGCGTATACTGGCAAGACTGCCAGTGGCGAGTTGTGGAACTGCTGACTCAGGAGAAGTGTCCCAGGTCCTTTATGATGGGGAGATTTTCCAGAGATTAGTCAGATGTCTGTTAATTTTCATACCTCCCAGAAAACCACCTCAGTAATGGAAGGAATGATTTGATGTCTATGAATGGAGCAGGGAAGAGGGGTAATTAC
>NW_010257239.1:20553-71699 GCF_000690775.1 Eurypyga helias
AAACATAATTCTAGCACAGAAAAGAATACACATAACTATTTTTGTTATTATATTAAATTAACCAACACGTAATACAAATTCCCTGCATTAAAGAAGTTTCCAATCTCTCCATGGCTTCTGTTACTTGAACGACATTTCATATCTCTCACTCTAAATCATCAGATTTGATAGGAAACACCAGCAAAATGGCAGATCTTAAAGAGAAATCCAACGGACATGACAGAATGAGAGGGATTTCTAGAAGCTGCTTATTAATTTCTATGTTTTTTTAAATATTGTTGGTCTCGGATATGACTTAGTGTTAGAGGTATAATTGCATTCATTCTCAGCAATGAAATAGAATTGCTTAAGAGCACACTTCCCCCGGAGTTTCCTTCTTTGGCAATAAGATGTCTTGATTTAGTTTCCATTTGGACAAACCTGTTAATAGGTTGTGTTTTGCAGAAGTGGCTGTTAATCTTAGTAAGTTCAGACACTGCATGTATATTTTACATGTGTAAACCTATATGTTTGAAGTCAGTGAGCTTAAACTGTGCAGTATAATTAGAGGAATGAGCCTCAGGTTGCTTTTTCAAAACATTCTTTAATTGCTGGATTTTAGGATTATTGGATTAGAAGATTAGATGGGATGCCTGGAAATCTTAATTTGGAGCATCTAGTAAAGCAAGGCTTCTCATAAATCAGAGTTACAATCTATCTATAAACCTCACAGTTTGTATAAATTGCTGTAGTAATTGTTCAAAGATTTTTTTGTGCTAGGATAATAGGATACTATGTTTTCTCTAACATCGCTTCTTTTCTAACACAATTTTTAATTTTAAGGATCTTACTAACGTTTCTGTGTGAGACTCAATTGCCAACTTCCGTGTAGCCATAGTCACACTGAGCATGGTCTGTGAATCACTAAGCTTCCTTGCCATATGTTACTGAAGCAATCCTGACACTGACCAGACATAGCATGACATTCACCTTGTACTGTCTGATTATCAGTTAATTGCATTATGATCAGTAAGCACAGCTACATTTTTTTATGGCATTCTTACATTTACAAGGCATACCGTATTGTGAAAGCATTTTGCTTTGGTTAAACAGCGTCTCTGAGTCACGTGAGAGAACATGGTGAACTACAGGCCCTCCTCTTTTTTTTCCTCAGTGCAATAGCAAGTGCAGAGTCTTCACATATGGCACACAGAAAGTTGTTCTGTCATTTTACCTTATCTCACTTCAAGGGGAGACTTAGTACTTCACTCCTAAAAGTTTCTGTGATAAAGATTTCTCCAGCTGTGGGTGCTCTCCCTGCTTGGTTCAACACGTCGCATACTGCACATAAAGCTATGAAAACTGTGAGAGAAACTGCCTATATGCTGTATATTTGCATGTGTACAAGCAGAGAAGTAATAGCACAATGATATATAGGTTCCCAAATAAGGAGGGATTTGGGCCCTGGTTCAAATCCCTCTTAAGAAAAATGCTATGACATTGGTCATGTCAATATTGAGCAGCAATGTCTGGTAAATTCTGCTGGGGGTTTTGAACCTAGAGGTTTAGAGTCCACATGTTTTGAATGGGACTCTAATGTAATAGCTAATGTAGTAGTACTATGTTGCTCTTTCCTGAGATGATTTTGTAAGTAAGTGTTAGGAAGATGAATTTTAATAAGTGTATTAAATAGTTTCAAAAGTTATTACTAATACTCTGTCATCAAGTTTTGTGAAGCAAACAAAAGACGAACTCTGTTCACAAGCAATATGGAGACAGCTGTGCTAGTCATATTCCCAAGCCGTTAACAGAACAGTCGTCAGCACTTCAAAGCAACGTATTCCCATATCATGTAGTATTTGCACTGCTAAAATGACAGCATCCAAAATAAAAGCCAAAACACTGAAGTTTCCCAGTGTGATGAAAATCCTGACTGTCTGAACAGAAGGATCAATATGGGAAGGTGTAAATCACATTCTTATTTTCTGGGGTAGAAAACACCCACTTCGGTACAATTTTGGCATCTTTCAGAATCAACTGGTATTTCTGTCACTGATTTCCACAAGGCCAGAACTGTGCTTTTTGGGTCTGACAGCCTTGTCAGGATTTAACATACCTGAATTAGGAGAATTATATGTAGTGATAGCTTTCATATTTTCAAACTGAACCTGTGTAGGACTAAAAAAGATAACAGTTTATCACTTCCTACTATGGTGACAGAGCTCTATCAAAAATAAGTGTAAATTCCCCCTATTTCAAAAATCTGTGTCTGAAGTAGCACAGAACTCTCCAACTTCCTTTAAAATAGTGATCCATGTTTCTATTTAATGCAGGGACTGATACAAAATGATTATACTATCGGGTTATATAAAATAAGGAAAATAATATCTTAATAGATATTCGGTGGGATACAGTTGGCTTTTTTGGCTTCTTTGCCCTTATAAAATACCCAAAATATAGTTCTAAAGGTTTTTCTAGACTAAGAGATTTACAGAAAGAAAGAACAGTATAGAAATTTATAGGAAGTGTGTGAATCCTGCCATTTAGATTATAGAAGGATTTTTGTAATCAAAAATACTCTTGCCAGAAACTGTTTCAAGTTTCTTTGGTATTTATAAATCCTTTGCTAAACAAAGTAAAAATGAATGATAAACAAAATCAAGTTTCCTTTGAGCCTGATGTTCTTGCAGCTGCACTCCACTTTTAAGAGTAACCCATTAGCAATTAATTTAGAATGACACCGGCAAGCAGTCCCCAGACTTTAATTAATATCTTTTTGACAAGCTCATAATCTTTCGAGCTAATAAAATCTCCCTTAAATTAGTTTAACTCTGATTTCACTTACCGTTGTAAGAAATTGGCATCAAATGTAGGGTACTTTACAGTGCTTCCTCATCTAAAATGCTTTTAAAAAGAGAATTTACAGTTACATTTTACAGAGTAGGAACAGCATTTTATGGAGGTCACCCTCAATCGAGTGGCAGAGCTGGAAAGAAAATCTAGGTTCCTGATTGCCCTTCTGTTGTTCAATTGATTAAGCAAAGGTGCTGTCTCCTGTCTCAGTATCTTGCAAGAAAAGGATTAAATTCTGATTCCAAGTTACATAATTGATTCTTTTCCTTTATGCCAATATCAAGATCTTAGAAAGTTATAGTACAGTGCTGTAACTGTAATATAGTGAATTATCATCTGTAAAAGTTACTCAAATAGTAAGTATCTGTATAGGACAACTAAGGGTCAACTTTTAATTTCAATTTGTGCTCTTAATGTATGTGTCTACTTTAGAAAACTCTGCCCTTAAAATTCTGTGTCCATTTTACGCGTCTGAAATACAGAACCAATCTACATGTGGATTTATGCAGCCACATTATTGCATCTCGGGGAATAGGAGATAATACTGTGAATTGGAAAAGATGCTGAGGTAAAATCTCCTTTGACCTCTTGGTAAGTCAACAACTTCTTTAGAAATGTTCTGAAATGTACTATAGGTATTCCTGTTGTGTATGTCTGAGGGAGGAAAAAAAAAAATCTTTGCTGAACTGAACCCATTTTCTTCTGTAGATGCTCTAATGAGGCAATTTTTTATATGTAAGGTCACCTCAACCTTTCTTTCCACTTTGCCTACAAAGTAAACTAAGAGGTGTACAAGTTACTGTCAGGCTTTGAGTGTGGTAGGTTTTTTTCAGAATTTAGAAAACTCCATCTACCATAGTGTAAAGTCTTAAACTGATTACACCTACAAAGAAATGAGATCTGTTTTAAACCTAATTGGTGTTTTGTATCAAACAGCCAATTGTAAGAAATACCTGTCTAAGCGTTGGATGACTCTACTGTAACACTGCCAGGGGAGGTTGGAGTAGGATCATTTTTTAAGGTAATTTTTGCCAAGTGGGGATATAACAGTTTTAATTTGGTGATTCCCAGGGATGGCTTGGTTTAATTTTCACTTTTCATGTAAGATGAAGAATGAGGTGACAATGGGGTATGAAAAAAACCAAGATTTGCTTATCAGTCTCCTCCATCTTAAATACATGTAAAAGCCTAATTTAAAAATCTGTCTCATTAACAAGAACTAAGATAATCAAGATGGCTGAGAAAGGTCAGCTATGCAGATGCTGCTTAGGACAGATGCTGTGCAACTTAATTGCCTTCCCAAGACCAGAAGACATCTCACCATCTCTCGGAGTCATGAGCAGTCTGTTTGTGCACTTCAAAAGTATTTATCTAGGACATGTAAAACTGAAAAGAACATGTCCCAAACACCCTCTAGAACAGTTTCAGTAGCAATAGGCACCAGCTTGTATACCTTAGAATACTCACTTTCCACAAAGGAGTTATTTTAGGTTGCTTCTTTGTTTTTTCCTCTTCTTAAGTCAACACTAGGCAAAACTAAAGACATGAGACAGATATTAGCCAGTGAGGAAAAGTGCAAAAAATGTTTTCAATCAGTAGGATATTCCTCAGCTGAATTTCTACAGTTTTTCCTTAAGCGCATGCTGCCTCTGTCAGTATCAGCATGCTGCGGCCTTCTTGCTATGCCACCTCCTATGTTTCTGTGGCAGTGATCATTCCATTCCAGAAGCCACAAATTAGAAAATTGTTTCTTACAATGAAACACCAAATGAAACAAAATTATCTTCCTCCTTTCTCATGCGTGTTAACTGTAAAAAGTTTCTTTGTCTGGAATGTGGCTCTGATTACATTTCTCTATCCAAAAATAAACATGGTGCAAAAGAAAAGGATATAGGGAGGGGGATATATAGCCTGTCAATGGGCCACCCTCAGGAAAACCTCACAAGATCTACTGTCTGTCTGTGCAAGCCAGGGAAGAGCTAAGGAAGTGATCCCAGCTTGGTGGTCTTATTTTAATTAAAACAAATGAGGCTCTTTCAGCTGCTGCAGATAAATATTTGATGAAAAGAGACAGCAACAGATGTCAAAAAAACCCGTAGTAAATAAAGAATAAGACCAGAAGAGCAAATGTTACAACAGCATTTAATATACCAAAAAAAAAAAAAAAATCACTTTATGGATTTCTGTCAAATATCTTTCCATACAGGGCCTAATTTTAGTAAGATCATTCCAAAAGTGGGAAGACTAATTCTTCATACTCATTTTGACACAGTAGAATGAAAATACAAATGCATATAGATAAAGAAAAAATTTTAAATCAACTTGTTGCACATTATGTGCTTAAAAAAGGATTAGTCTTGGGCCATTGATGAGACAGAAGACTTCAAAGTCATTTGTATGCTTCCGTGAGAGTTTATGTTGATTTTAAATTGGTTAATAAAGTTTTTCTCCAAAATATGTATTAAGGATGCACAGTGGGAAGATGCCTAGCAAAATATTACAGCAACATCCCTATTGCACTAATCTGTAATGACATTCATAAGTCATGTCATTTGTGAATGGTTAATTTTAAAAGGTGAATGTGGCACCATTCAACCTTTTCCTGTAGTCATGGTTGTATTTACCAGTACACTTGGATCTACCTTCAATTGCAGTGAACTTCCATAATTGGAGGTAATTAAATTAACAGAATTACATCAACTATGTACTGGTTAAATAGAGAGGTATGGACCTCTATAGAAACTACAGAAGGTACATTGTAGCTTGCAGAAAGTCAAAATTAATTATCATAATTGTCTCTTCTAGCCACAAAACGTGCATTTGTAGTGTTCGGCATAGCATTGTATCCCAAGCCTCTTGAGCTTTTCTGAAGCTGACACTAACCTCCTAATCCATGGGTCATGCAAAATACCTGCCCTTTCCACTGTTGCAAATTTCAGACAAAACCAAAGGTCTCAAGTGCAAAACAATCAGACAGGTAATTTTTAATTTGAGGATCAAACATAAAGCACTCAATAGCAACCACGCTTGGCAGAAATTTACTTGTGATCTGATGGAACAAATCTGAACCCAACAAGCTCCTAGAGATAACAGTTTGTCGATTTTCCATTTCAAAGGCAGTGTGGTAATTGAAAGCTTCCAGATATATCACATGGAAATCAAACTTACAGCAAACAGCAAACTTTCTGATAAAGGCCTAAGCCTAATTCCACTGAAGTCAATGACAAACCCCAGCAGATTTCAATAGAAGTTGAGTAAGGCTCAAGGTGAAAAACAACACTGAGAACAGTCATAATCAGTTCAATTCCCACTTAGGAAAGAAAAAATGTGAGAGGATTCTTTACGAGTGGTGCCTGGGTAGGGAATTCACAAGAGTGCATTGCAAGGATCTCTGACGCTGAGCACTTTAAGGGACCATTGCAGAAGCTGTCAGCATTTGGCAAGGTCAGCCTGTCCCCAGTTAGCATGGCATTACCATGCCCACCTGAGAACTTACAGGGAACCTGACAGCAGCTACCCTCTTTATTTGAGCCTCAAGCTATCTACGGGCTGTCAACACAAGCTGCAGCCAAACTGTTGTACTGGGGAGCAGACACACAGCGTGTGGCTCCTGACGCAGTAAATAAAACGAGTAGGCAGAGGCGGGGCAGCAACTTTGCCTGTTTTCTAAACAAGTGTAAGGACTACAAAATGTACAATGCCAAATCTGTGGCATGTCCAGTGCAAGACCTGAGAGAGGCAGGGAATGATATATGTGCTGCCTCTGTAGGTCTCTGAAGCCGGCTGCAGCTAGAATGTGAATCAGCCTCAGATCAGCAAAGAGTGACTACACTGGATTCACATGCAGCAATTGCAGATAAACACTCCAAATACCCATACACAGTTCTGTGCTGCTGGAGCTATGTCCAAGCAGTGTTGTCATTTACGCCTGAGCCACTTTCTTAAGGAACTTCCCTTCTGTTTTTCAGAGCGCAAACAAAATGGATGGAGACATGTTTGGTGTTCCTAATCATCAGTGATGTGTTTTAGAGAGATCCACTTCGGTAAAGAGTTCTGTGCTTGGTGAAATACAAGCAAAGGGGAAAAAGTATTTTTCTCCAATTCCTTGTTGAAAAAGCTAAGGAAAAGGCCCCAGAATAATAATTGCTCCTTCCTCACCTTTACAGATAAGGTTAAGGCAGACAGAAATGAAAGGACTGACCAAGGTTATGTCACACAGTCAGGATTTAAACTCAAAACTGAGTCCAACCCCAGTGCCTGAACCACACGTTCATTTTCTTCTCTGTATTCCCCCTCAGTCTTAGGCCATGTGGCCATTATTGGTAAATGAAAAACAGGTGCAGATCCATGAACAGATGGGAGACCAGCCCTGGCTGATCTCTGGAGGATAATACAGTGTTGTTTTCCGGCAAAGAGGATTCCAAAGAACCGCAGAGGCAGCACCCCTGCCCTAAAACTGAAGCTGCTCTGCCTCACACTCTTATCTCCACTAGCACAGCAAGCAGGAGTTTTGAGGCTTGGTCTGTTGTCTGTCAGCGAAGGACACTGTCTTACTGACCTCTCAGACTTGCAGTATTGACATCTCTGTTTTTCAGGCGTGCCTATAAAGATCGTAGAAGACTAATTGCAATTCCATTCTTTGCAGTAACTACAGCCAATGTTTCTAAGTTGCTGAAATGTGAAATTTCTTCCCTTGAGTAGACAACTTTGGAATGTCTAACCCTCAAAATATGCCATTAGTCATATGCAGACTCTTTCTCTGGGAAAATCACTAGTAGTACGGGACAAATCAGGCAGGTAAGATGAATAATATATTTGTTGTGGATCCAGAAGGAGAGATCTACTTTTGATTGCCAGTTCCTGGAGAGCTGATGGTTTACTCCACAATATGTGGTTAAACAAAGAACTTGGACTGCTTTCTTAGTGAGTGAGCAACAGTAGATAACTAACAGGGCAATTCCCTGGTCCTAAGGGCAGGACAGAGCACTACGATTCAAAGTACTTCCCTGCCTTGTGTGACCCACAGTTACGGTCCCTGCATGGTACAAGACACATTTTCCCTGCGTGTGTCACCTGACACATCTGTCAAATGTATTAGAGAAGGCATGCCGGTTCTCAGTTTCCACAGATCCACAGGGCATGTATCAAACCCAAGAGGACAGGGTATGTTTCATTTTAGACATTACTGGTTCCAGCCTTCTTAGAGGTTTCTTTTGCTTCTTCCAAAATGACTCTTTTAGTGCTGTGTCTGAGAGAGCTTAGTTGTCCTTGCTAAAGCTGCTTTTGCAGCAAAAATGCATGTCCACTTCTGCCCAGACCAGACTGTTTCCTTAGATTCTATTTACATTGGGGGCACAAAACCTGATTTGCAGCAGTAGGCCCAAAACACACTGCTAACGTACATGTGTTCTGCTCATGCTAAATTGTAAATCAAAGTGGTTGGGAAAATCTCTCTTAGCCCAGTTTTTGTCAGGTTTTGAAGGGAAACATTCTCCACAGATGACACTAACAGAATTTAACAGCAAAGACCACCCAGGACACTGGGAATCTCAAACTGCATGGCCTCAGGTTCTCTGATTTGTTCTTCTTAGCTTCATGCATGCTCTTTGAGAGACCAAAAAGAGCATTTCCTTCATTTTGAACTTGTATTTCTCTTCCAGCTGAAGATTCGTGAAAGCAGCTGGTCCCAGGGGTGGAATGTTTCAAAACCCCATTCGGAGCCAAGTACATACGTTATGGAGTCAGTCGTGACACCACTTTATGGAGAACAGACAATGAGTTTTGGACCACATAAGTACCTTTCCTCCTTGCAAATAAGTTCCTTTCCCCCATTCTTTTGGAAACATCTCAGTCTGTATTAGAAACAGAGGATGTAATTTATATTTATCACCTTCCCTGTCAAACTGGCCAACTGCCACAGGGTTCTGCTTTCAGATGTAGCAAGAGACACGAGAATCACAATGAAGAAACATTCATTTCAGTGGCTCCTCCTCTGTTTCCTTATCTTCTTTTGAGGCTACCTACTGTGCTATCTTATCGCTCTTTCTAATCCTGCAAAACTTCTCTGCAACTTGACCCCTCTGCAGAAAGAGCTGACCTGCTTAGACCTCCCTGCTTCTCTACTCCTGTTCCCTTCCTTGCAGAGCAAGTCACTCCTTCCTTTGTTACTTTAGGACTTCTTTTTTCACTGCCTATCTTACCCCTCACTCCTCCTTTTCCAAGCTCATTGCATTGCATTACATTTCCTAGCTGCGTGTACGTTCAGCTGTGTGGCCTCCTTGGGGTATGCTTAATTCCTCACTGTCCAGCCCGCCCTTTGATGTCTGCTGAAGAAGGATACATCTTCTTTTCCATCTCTTCACATGTGCCTAGTAATTACTCTCTTCAGAGACACTGTTTACTGACTATCACACTGTTTACAGTAGAGTACAGCTAAACATTTGGTCTTCACAGTTCCCCCCTCTTCTGCACTACCCATCCAACTTCTTCCCAGTTGTTGCAAAATAGATGTCTCCAAATCACTTTACAAAGTCACAGACGCAAGGTACTTAGATTCCCACACCCAGCCTCCTGCCCTCAAACACTGTTTTTGCTTCACTTACAGAGAAGTGAAGAAAGACTTTATATTAGTAGTTTTGTCTCCAGTTCTCTACTAAAAAAGCAGCAGTGAGGCTTAACAATTTGACCTTTCTGTTGTACATATTCCCACCTTGGATACTGTAGAAAACGCAGAAAGCTCTGTAAGCATCAGACTTCTGACCTGTGAAGAAATAATATGGGCACGGTAGGAAGGATAGAAGTATGCCCACTGAGATGAGAAGGGCTATCCTATGCATAAACTGTGCATGTGTCTTTGTGGGATCAAGGGCCCTTGGGCAGGGAATTTTAATAGGTTAGAGGAGGATAAAAATTAGCAAGTGTGTAGAAGAGAAGAATTATATAGTTACAATGCAGCAACTCAGATCTAAGATAAAAATTCCTTCTGAAGGAATCTCAGTCCACATGGAGCTTAAAATATTACAAAATAATATGAAATAAATTTAAACCAAATGTGGGCTAAATTATGTTTTTTTCCAATGAACAGATTATTGTCAATCTTTTGCCATAAAACAGTATTTGGGAAAAGGACGGAAGCAGATACCTCAAAGAGTTTAGGAATTGATTTATGACAAGGTGTATAAAGCTCACTGAGTGGGAGCATGAGTGGGAAATAGTGAGAGGAAGGCTGTCAGCAGGAGGGTCATACATGTGCACAGATCAACAGGGGAACAACCCAAATACCCCAAACGGTTTCATTTGTGTGTGGCATGGCACCCTTGGCTGTACAATTAGAGATACACATGTACATACAGATGTACATACAATTAGAGATGGTTTCATCCCCCGTGGGCAAGGTTGCCTGCTACTGTCCAATTTCAGCTCCTGGTTTTAGTGCCTATAACTTTACAGATTTCAACTATGACAACAGGTTTTCCAACCTGAGAATCTGGGCTGAAATTTTTTAAGATTTTGAGCAAAACTTCTCCAGCCTTTCCAACAATTTTATTAAGAACTGCTGGTTTTAGAATATTCCTTTTTTTGTTACTGAGGGATTTCACTTCCCATAAATTTACTGCTCATGAATTAGAATTATAATAGTCCCTGTTATTTGTTTGTAGGTCCTTGTACCAGGAATGTTCCTTTTCACTGAAAATTGCCTTAAAAAGCTACTGGTTTAACAAGGACATGTTCAGTACAGGCTTCTTTTGAGTTGCATGAGCCTCCCCATGTAATTACTCCTTCCAGCCCTCAAGGTGAGTGTAATGCTGCATGCAGGAGCTGAGAAACAGGATGCACTCTGCGTTCTCCTGTCTCCACTGCTCTGTTCCACGCGCTGAGAAGGAAGAGTCAGTTGCTGCTTTACCGAAATGAGTCAGCTCCAACTCTGGGCCTGGAAGGAACAGAAGCCAGCATCCATCTGTCAGGAAAGGAAGAGTGGACCAGACCTAGAGCTGTAAGCATCACACTAATCATTCCTTTAGTTAATTAGCAGAGGCATATACCTGGGAAGGAAAAGTTTTAAGCTTGCTTATAACAGATACAACTTGGAGACTGTATCTCGTGGAAGAGAAACTGGGGGTGGGGTGGGGCAGGGCTAAGGCAGGAGGAAGGTCCAGGAAGACCTGTTAAAGCAAGTACGGGCAGCTCAGTTTACATAGGCCTCCAGCTGAAAAGTCAACAGTTACAGAAACAGTAGAATTAACCAGTGTGGTTATGGCTGTTCTTCATCAGTTATCCTGGATATGCAAAATAGCCCCCCGAGAAAAACAAACAGTGAAGTTTAACAGACACACAATTCTTGGTTTCATTCACCCTTTTTCCCTGATATCCCTGACACTCCTGTAAATGCAGAATCCGTATTTATATCCAAAACCTTTATGATGAGAGCTTTATTGACACATTTGTTGTATTTCCATATAACAGGATAGAGATGACCAGCTACAGATGTCAGGACTAATTTACACCGGGCTACTACCTGCATATTCTGTAGGTTGTCACTTGTTTATTTTCATTTTTAGCATTCTGGCCCTCTTGTTGCACTTGCTTTTTATGATGCTCACATTTACTACTCTTGCATGCTAGGAAACGAGTGAGCATTTAAAAAGCTTTATGTTTAATTACACTTTCGGCTGTTAATGCATGTGAACAAATTAAATGGATGTTTAATTAAATGTTACCCTTTTAAAAGGGTAAACTGGAAGCAAAGCCCATTGACTTAAAACTGATATTGCGTGCATTTATCCTAATTAGTCAGCTAGTGTTGGGGATTAATGTACTTTAGCTGTTATATTCATAATCAGATACATTTGCATTTATGTCTTCGTGGCATACAGAAGATGAGTGAAAACGTGTGTTCTCTTCTGCTAGGTACTGTACAAACAGAATTTGAAGTGTACCTGCAAGACTGGCTTCCTTTCTTTGTCACCTTCAAAAGAAAATACTGTGATACCCTCTCCAGCTTTTACAGGTGTGAACTACCATTCCAATGACAATTCAAAATGTGATCCAAAAATGTCCCCTACCTCATTACTTTCTATTTATATATAGGAGATTCCTCTCCTATAGAGTGAATTTCCAGTATTTTGAGGTAGACTTTTTTGTTCTAGCACACTGAGGTTCTAGTCTGAGAGAATGAGGTTGATACAGTAAATATCAAACCCACAAGTGTCCCAAAGAACTCACCTGATTTTGAAAGCCATTATTTCAGCGGTCAGAGAAAATGATTCGTGCGTAGCCCGGAGCACCTAATCTGGTTGTGCAGCAAACAATTGGCTATTTGGTGTCTTCCCAACAAACACACAAACTGGGGCTACTGATCAATTCTGCTTCTGCGATAAGCTAACGCTTCTGATACTGTTCATCTCTGCTCGTGTATGGGAGCTGCAGGGTAAGATGTGGAGCAATACCTTACTCCTCAGACATCTCGTTCTACAGATGGCATTATAACTCATGTTTGGAAAACTTATTTTTGTAACGATTGCTGTGACACATTCATGTTCATCAAATTTCTTCAGTTGAATTTGAATTTAAAAGATTAGCCTTCTATAATTCCACCACAAGTATTTCCTTTGCCTTTTTGCATCCTGGATAGAGAGGATGTGCAGTTAATGCAACATGGTGTCAGAACTTGGATGAGCAGAAGCAACTACATAATTTATTTGTATGTAGGTAAGTAATCTAGCAAACTAGTAAATCAGGCTGTTTTGGCATTTCAAAGAGTCTTCCTTACCATTAAAATTCAGTCAGAAGGGGGACAGAAACAGCCTCAACACAAAAATAAGAAAGTAGAGCCCAAAATGCATGTTACCAAGTTAGCAAGATGCTGTTGTGTTCAGTTTGTGCAAGAGTTTAATGTCATGTCCATTTACTTAAAAAAAAAAAACACCCAGGGGATGTGATTCAAAGAGTTGCATTGTGGAGTTTTCCAAAACAAATACACCTTGCTAAGTTATTCAGAGTTTTGATGGAAAGAGAGCTTCAGCGACTGGGTGTGCATGGGTTTCTCGTGCTTTTTTGAGGTCCAGGACTAGCAGGCGTGTATGCTGAACATAGACCGATTTTTGAGTTATATCGTAAATTATTTTCTCCTCTCTTCAGTCACATTTGTAGCAGTTACTGTTCTGACTGATAGAGTTTATATTGAATTCCTTTCGTCTCTACACATTTAGGTGATAGTGTTAAAAATGCACTGGATCTCTCCTGAAACAGCCTTGGTATTTTTGCTTCTCTATTTACCTGAAACAACCAGAATTCCAAATACTCAGCTCAGCCACTGACTTTCTAACAGATTGTCCCTCCACTATCAGTTATGATCAACATTTTAAGAGATTTTTATCTCACTTGGTACTTAATGTATTTTTTTTTTTTTAAGACTCCTTTTCTTAAATCAGTTTTTATTTAATGGATGTTGTTAATTGCATCAAAACATTTGAAAAGTCAGGATTAGGTGAGCATTGAAAGGGATTCTGTTTACAACCCAGACAGTTTGGAGTTTCAGAGCCCAAGGCCTGGTCTGTGCAGTTTATGGCCAATAGAAAATCCCAGGTGACTGCCATCAAACAGCTAAACCACCTGTAGCCAGGCTGAGCATACATGTTGCTTGCGATACCAGCTGAACACTGTGTTCATCTCTTAGCCAGGGAATAAGCTCCCGGTATTCTGCGATGGCAGCAAGACTGACACTGCAGTAAACCAGAGATGCTTAACCAGTACAAAACACTCTCCACTAAATGGCACCCGACTTAGCTGCTCTGAGAGCAGAGACCCGCAGGGAAGAGAAGAAAGGACTGTAGTGCTCTCCTGTTAGCACCATTTTCCCACTTTCTGGGAAACTGCACTGGGCAGGCAAGCAGCAGGAAGGCAGGAGCTGGGGCTGTGCCTCTCCCCAGGGCTGCAACCCTCCCTCCCGGGCCAGTGACACCCTTAAGGCACTGGCATTGTGGCTCTCAGCTCGGGCCACTTCTTGTCTGCAGGAAGGCACTAAATTGCTTATTCATTCCAGTTGGGGCACCTTGAACCCCAACTCTTCAAACGCTGCCGGGCTCTACAGCTGGGCCAAAGCACTTCTTCCTTTTACAGGACACGGCAGTACCCACAGGCTAGGGATCTCAGACAGCACCAGGCATCAGTGTTACTAACAAAAAGCAAAGTTCACCAGCCAGAATCTAGGTTGTCTTTTTCAGACTGTGGCATTTTATTTTTGTTCTGCTATGATTTCCAGATGCTACGGATGAAAATGTTAATGTTGATTAATTACTAGGGAAAAGTTAACTCACATGAAGAATCCAGAATCTTGTTTTTAACAGCATCTACTCGGTGCCAGAGGAAAAACGATGGGGTCCATTTTAAGCCTTTCCCAATGCTGTAGATTTACAGGAGAGTTTTCCTACAGTACTCCAAATGCTCATTCTAGCAGAAATGGATTTCACAGAAGTATCCCAACATGCACCCCTTCCACACACAAAAAAAGGGGAGGGGGGGGGGAAGTGGAGAGGAAAAGAAGAGGATGAAGGACTTGTGACCAGAAGGTATATGCAAACAGGACATCAGGAGCATGGTGAAGGAAAGACAAAGGGGAAAATGCCATTTTTACTCCCTCTGAAAGAAGAGTTTTTTCATAAAGCTACGTAGATGTCTCCATCAATTCAGATGTAACTCGGCACTGAACTACAAGGCACAGAAGGGACCTTACTCTGCCTGTCCTGAAGACAGGCTTCTAAGGAACAAGATGCAGGAGGAGGGATGCCTATGCCTATGGGATGAGCTTCTGTTCCAAGCCCGCTACGTGCCCGTGCAGTCCCCTTCCTGCAGAGCAGCAAGCGCAGACTACATACTGCTCCTCCTCAGCGCACTGGGAACTTCTGCACTGGCTTCACAGGGAGTAGCAAGAGCACCTCTTGTGCCCCAAACTTACGCTGCAGACCTCGAGAATCTATGTTAGGGTTTTTTCACATAAAGGTGGAAAGCTGCTTTTGCCGGTGTTTTTCAAGCAACATAGTACCTAGGAGGAGAGAAACGTAAAAAACTCACTGATTTACCATGTTAAAAAAAGATGGCACATTTATTGCTACATAAATGTTATATACATAGTGTTTTCTGTTACATTGACAGAAATTTTTTTGAACTTCTTGCTGCTGGTTGGAAAGGTTTATCAGCAATACCTTGAAATTTGACACAGGGTACAAATCTGCAATAAACCAACAATGGAAACTGGAGAACAAGATGAGAAGCAATTCATCTCGGACAATTAGCTCTTACAATACTCCATAGGTACTACACGGTATGCTAGAACCCTACTATGGTCTTACAATGCTATTGTAAATTTCTGATATTAATGAACAGGTTATGGTAAATAACCCTACATTTTTACTACCTAATATAGTAAAATAAAGTAAGAAACTTTTTACTGAAAACTTTTTCGATTTCAAAAATCTAGAAAGAGTAATATTTAGAATTCAAGAAATTTTCTTACAAGATTATTGTATAAAAGACTAGCTACAGTGAAAAATAAGCCAAATGTTTTTTTCTTTCTATTTTATGAAGGAAAGCTTCTGGGCATACTGCAAAGTCTAATATAGCCAAAAAGACAACAAGCTTAGAAGGAAAAAGGCCAGGCAGTGGCACGTGATCACTTTCACACGTCATAAGCAACAAATTCGTTTAGCTGATAAACACTGAAATGAAGAACAAGGCCACAGATATAATCAGGTGTTATTTGATGATATATGCAAATTAAAGTAATAGAAACGAGTCCACTAATTCCACAAACTGTTTTGTTAGGAACCATCCAAACCATGAGCTTAGATTCATTAGTTTATTTTAACAATCCATCTTTTGTTCTTTCAAATTAAATGACTTGATGAAAATTATTGTTTTGTTCCTGGTTTGCGTGTGAACCAATTGCCAGTGATGAAAGATGCACTATATAAACAATAGCTCGGACAACCTTGGCTTCGGAAATTTCCTCCCATGGTCATTGCAGTGGAAGACAGTTTCCATGGAAGTTCAAAGGGATTTCAACCATTTCAACACACCTGTGACAAAGGAATACTTATGGACACTGTTCTGGTGGAGAAACATTGAAAGGTTTAACGCTGATATGGCCCGGGAGGGGGTCATTCGTTTGCAGTCCGTTTGCACTGTCTTATTTTTCCTCCTCTGATGAGCCATACAAAAATGACGAGATAAGTAATGTGTACAGGAAGGAAAAACTGGTGACCATTGCTCTTAGATTCCATTACATAAGTAAGCCCACCGTCCTGGTGGTTATATCATCACACTACCTGCCACGGTGAATTTCGGGTTTTACTATTCACCAAAATCACAGCCTGAAAAAAAATCTCCTTTGTATTTTAATGCATTTTGTGCTTACGTACAGCTAACACTTTACATGTACTATATGTAGTACTTACTGCTCGGAAAACAAAGCAACTCTAACAAAGTAGATTCTCCCCACCCAATTTACACTTCACGTTACAAGCTTTACTATGAAGCCTAGAAGCCTAAAAAGGTTTTGTTTATAATTAGAAAAAAAAAAAGTGTTTGAGGAAAGTCTGAGGGAAAACAAAAATCACTTTTTAAATCCAAGAAGCGTTATGGTCACAGTATGGCTCCTGCCTGCCGCCTTCAGGAGGCCTCTTCCGGCTTGAAGCAGGGAGCTCAGTATGGAAGGGTGACTGTGACCATAACTGTTCAGATTACCAGAGACCAAAAATAACATAAAAAAAGCTATACCAAGGAATAGTTTCCTATTGCATGGAAAACACTAGTCATATGGCAAAAGGAGAGGAAAGGACAACAAAAGACTTTTCCCTTCCTTTTTTAAGACACTAATAGGTATGCTGGGAATGCTACGGGTCCACGGTTGTCACTGCTTTGTTCTCTGAATGTGAACAGCTTTAGTAAATGCTGGCATCCAGCTGAAATTGTATCAGCTTTTAACATGTTAACTTTTCCCTTTATATGTAGACCTTTACAGTTCCATAACAATAAATAAAATTTGTAGTTACAATGCATTTGTCAATTCAGTTTAGGCACAAGGCAACTTCCACAATGAGTGGAGAGATCACAACAGTCTCTGATTGTGCAGAAGCGACACACTGCTTGCAACAGAATGATATGTTCAGAGGATTTCATGGGCTGAAATTCTATCTGAAGATCTTGTATCTTCGATCCTGATGCAGGTGTTGACCAGTAGCTTTGATCATAAGATTGCATTTGGGTTTCTTGCTTCAAGTGTTTTCTCCTGTCAGGTTTGTGTCTTCATATATTGTTAGTTGTCTGTGTCCTTGTGAAGAAAGGTCACCTTCTGTGTATCCTACCAATAACTCTGGAATTCTAGAAAGAAATGTGGGAGAAGAAAGGGGTTATTAGGAAAAGAGTCAGTAAGAAGCATATCATCAACACTAGAGAACTAACTTCAACTGTATCTTATGACTTCATTTTCAGTCACTGAAGTGCAAGAGAAAAATCACACTGAGGGGCTTTGAAAGCCGCCTTCCCAGAGGTGTCCATACAGAATACAATATACTGAACAGGTTACTCCTGGCAACGTTCTGCTTGGACCCGCTGGACGCGGGAGAAAGAATAATCTGCAAATCCCATCAGACCTTTGATTTGGCTTTGACTTTCTTCCCTAGAACAAGCAGGAGGCAGTACCCAGGTTAACCGCTACTGCTGAAGGTAGGCATCGCCACACCCCCAACGAGCCCGCACAGCCTTCTCGTGGCAACATCACACTTTACTCATCTCACAGTCAGTGCTATTAAAAAAGCAGAGATATAGCAAAGTGGTTCATTGTATTTATATGGCAAGAACGGACTATGATGTCTGCCGTCACTCAAGAATTATCTGGTAATTTAGAAGTAGCTTATGGCTCAGGTATAGAATTAAAGAAATTAAAGAAACTCAGAGCACCTTGTTTTCCTAAAAAGAAAACCAATTTTGTTTATGAAGAAAGAAGCTGCCTATAAGGGAAGGGGAAAAAGCACTGACTCAAACAGGGCTGGGTTTAAAATGCCATTTTGCTGCTTTCTGAGGAACACCAGGCAAAGTAAACTTTCGTGGGATACATTCTGGCAAGGTGCATGTCTTCACCCTCAGCTAAAACAGAAGCACAACAGTCTATATACACAACAACAAACCTCCCAAAACGTAGCAGTTAGTAAAGCTACAGAATAAAATAAGGGCATCAAACCCAATCTCTTACTCTGGCAACCGTTCTACTCTTTTAATGGAATACCCAGATTTTTTTCTTCTCAAAATCAAGTTTTTCCCAGTTTTCTAAAGAAACCAACCAACAGCAGGTAATAAACCCAACAGACTAATACCCCTGTAAGGCCTCCCCATTGACATGTTGTAAACAAACTACCTCGTGTTGGACTGAGTGGGGCGTTTGGAACTACTGAGGTACCTTGCAAAGCTGAAAATGTTATTTTAAAAAATGTCTTCACTCATACAGGTTGGGAATTAAGAGAGTTCTCAATCTCTGTTGGGCAAATGATGCAGGTTAAAACGAGTGGCCTTAAGCCAGACAGCAAATCTCTGTGATGAGAATTCTGACTGTATCAGTACTAGGAAACAAAACGTAGGACTTCTAAAGGAAAAAATGTGCTATTTAGGCCATTTAAAGAGGTATCATTCATCTCTTACGCTTGGCTTATCTAGCAAGCTGTGAACAATTCCTCTGATGTCAGGCCAAGGGGGCCACCTGAGCCAAGAGATGTAGCCATTGGCAACAACGCATGGAAATTAAGAGACTTTAATGACAATTTACTGGGGCTTTATTAGAAAACTAAACAAATCTGCATGCTTTTGCTTACGCTCACACATACGGAAGTACTTCTCAGCATAAAGAAGTTTGGTGCTAGTGGCAGCTCAGTAAACATACCCAGACCTCCCAAATGTTGGCCACTCCCAAGCAACAAGAGCCATTCCCCTCCAGACGAGACGTACCTGGCTGGTGTTCACATATGACCCATAGGGTTGGTAGTTTCACTCAGGCCAGGGTGGCTTCCTGGGTGTGGTGTTGGCGGCTCTGCCGATACGGCAGAAACTTTTTCTTCTTCCCTTCTCTTAAGGCAGGCTGCTTTAGGGTTTAGGTTTCGTTCTGTAACAGAAAAATGACACGTAACATCCCCCACGCCGACACCAAGGGGAATATCAACACATGAACCCCTGCAATAGAAACAGCTAGGCAGCTTCCCTCTTCTAACTACTCACGCTGCTGTGTTAAAACGCAGGTGTCTCAAGCTGGACCAGTGCTACTGAAAATCCTACCAGCCATCTCCTGAACTGGTACTTCAAAAGAAGGCAAAACACGACCAAACTTCAACAGCTGCCTCCATACACCTTCAGAAAGTGCCTCCCTTGTCACCAGGAGTTGCTAAAGAGCAAGATGAATTTGCACCCCTGCCATTCACAAGGTAATAAACCAGAGATTTCTGTGGTGTTTTCTATTGACATCACACTACTTGTAGTACTGTTACCGCTTCTTTCTTCCCCGTAAGGATTGGCCTGCTGTTAGATCAGGGGAGGTACAATGTCCTAAGTCGATAGTTCTCCTCACACCCTCAAATCTGTGAGATCACCTTGTGCTCATCTCGCTTAAATCAAAAGAATATGACGACAATCTCACAGTGCAAGAGGATGATTTTATTTTAAACCGTATTTCCTCTCACAGAGGTCAGTGCTTTGTAACAGCTGTAGACTAGCTAGCAAGGTATTTCCATCAGTACATTTCCACTTCCCCAATTAGCTTCAATAGATGTAGATTTGGATCTAGTTTTAAATAATGACAGTTTCTAAAAGTTGACTGTTCCTGTTCTTTGAAACCGCTTTTCCTGAATCAAAACGTAGATGATGTAAATTGCAGTGGCCAAAAGACGCACGGTAAGCGTGTCATGTATTCTACCAGCGCATGCTGAATTTAATCAACATTTGGAGGTATTTTTCTAGCTGTCAGTGAATTCTGTTTTGCAGTTCAAGACTGCAGATGCAATTTGAAGGTAAGTAGACTGCCAAAACAGAACAGCCAGCCCAAGCCCTTCTCTTTCACTGCCCTCTACTAACTGCAGTTTGCTGACTCCGTGCTTTTTACAAGGGGTAGAATCTAGCTAATCTCACAAGAGGCAATTTCGGAGGGACTTGCTAACTCTGCTTTCACCCCAGTCATTATCAGCAGCCTCCTACTGCATTTTCTAGGGATGAGCACTCCCCAAAGACTCTACAGCAAGAATCTCTTGCTAACTTTTCTTAATCAGAGTTATCTTTGTTTAAATGCGGCTTGCTTTGAAGTTTTAAAGATGATTTAATTATGTGGCAACTTTGAAAGGAAGATAATTTACACTGATTTAGGAAACGGAGATGAAAATGCTAGCCTACAGTTAAAGCATCCAATCCGAAACGGTTCATTTTGAATAGCACCAATCACAGAATGAGAAGCTTCAACACCAGCAGAGAGGAAGTTGTTTACGGATTCTGTAATGCAGGGGTGCAAAGCTCCTCCGGGCGCCACGCAAAGCTCCGGTCACCTGCTTTCAGGAACAGGTGCAAAGACAGGCAAGACAGGAGGGGGAAGGCAGCCCCTCACCAGAGGCACGGTGTGCTTCTGACAGGCTTCCTCGGTGCACAAAGAGCGGAAGGCGAGGTAAAGGTGAGCAAGGAAGAGCCGTTTACACTCCCTGTGGAACAGGTCCAATTTGTCTGTAAGTACTTCAACAAACAGATTTCTACCAGAGGTTCAGAAGCAACCTCTGACACAGGCAAAAGTGATTTTACTAATTTTCACACAGCTTTTTATGGATGACAGAATCAGTGAGAGTAGGGAGGTGGACTTGATGCATTGTTTTTCATGTTTAAAACTATCTCGATTAACATTCTTCTGACTTCCTCATAATACTCAATCTCATCTTCCAGGGCAGAACAATTCCCAAGACCAAAGTCTGAGATGCTAAGACAAGGCTGTACGACAGCACTAGTCGCTGTCCATCTGCACAGTAACTAGTTGCTCTCTATGCCTTGGAAGAGCTCTGACTGGAGACTGTGTGTGTCTCCATGAAAAACGGGATCAGTAAGCCTCTGCCTGAAAACACAGGATCTGTTCCTCACTACAGAGCAGGTCAGTCTGCGTTCAGTTATTCACTTTGTCACTTTCCGTGAACCTCTATCAATTGCTTTGGTCTCCAGGACAAAATGCAAGCACCAAGTTAGGAAATGGAAGTAAAAATAAGGTACACAAAAATAAAAGCATTGACATCATTCAGTAACATCAGTGATTCAGAAACAGAGCACATTATGCAAATACAACCACTGGTATCATCCACACCTGAAAGACTTTTCCAGTCACGCGATACACATCCATCAGTGAGGCACCAAGGAACACTGTTATTCACCGGCCCAAACCAGTGCAACACAAGGACACTCACCCGTGCAAGTGCCAGCTACACCAGCACAGCCTACACCGGACTGCTGCACTTGGCAGGGACCTACAACAGCCACCTAAGCCCAGCGGCCTGAGCAGTTCAGGGCCGACCCAAGTGAATCAGAACCTGAACATGGCTTTGACACAAGGTTAATGGGAGAACAAAGTCAACTGTAGCTTCACCAACACACACGAACAGAACCATCGAAGAAGTAAACATGATTCCTAGGAACTGTCTTTTCTTAAGTGAACTGCACAAAGCATTCTTCCCTCTGCACTTACCAATAGGCCTATTTCTTTCCTGGAAAACTTTAAAGGAATCGGGGAAAGAACACACATGCAAAACCAGAGCCCTGATTCAAAGTACCAGTAGGTTTTCTTCCTCCTCCCCAGTGTATGTTTAATGCAAAACCCTACGTAAACACGGTGAAATTCACCGCATTTTAGTATTTCAATTACGTGGGGTTCATCTTAAAACAGGTATCTTTTTGCTAAAGCTTCTGTACTACTAAAGTGCTGGTTACAGTTTAAAGCAAGATGTGTCACTATTGTAATTCATCAATTTACCTTGCAAACAGAGGTGAAGAGATGGCTAATTGCTCAGGAAAAAATAAAGATCAAAGTATAAACCTAACACTCCCTTTTTAAAAAGAATTCTTGGCTGCTCCTAAAGGACAGCATTGCAGAACAGCAGACGTGCATCTAGCGACGCAGATTTCAAGGGCCCGACACTTTTCCACGGACAAAGCTACCCTTCCACAGCACCGTGATGGCTACTGACCTCTCACTTGCTGCTCTAGACTGAGGATGACTGCCACAGCCTGGTGAAGAATAAGCAGTTTCGTCTGTGGTTTTTCACTCTTCAGGTGAAGCTGACACATACGGCCAAGTTCTTTAAACGCCTCGTTAATATCTCGTACACGCAAGCGTTCTCTGGCATTGTTTGCCATTCTCCTCTCCTTTTCTCTTTCTATTTTCTGCTCGGGGTTTAAATCCTCATCTTCATTAGTACTGCTGCAAGAAAGCATAAATAAAAGCGCACTGAAATATCACTGCTATTCCAAACAAGTGGATCCTGCTGCTGGTTCCAAAATCTTCAATTACGAAATTAAACTACTTCCCACTTAATCTATTCCATATTGAAGCATATTTAGACTAAGAAAGTGTTAGACATCAATGCTGAAGTATTCAAGGTAATTCGTGCCGTTCCTGCTTTTTCCCAAAAATAGATGTAAATGGTTTCCACCTGAAGAAAATCCATGGAACGCTGTCAACAGACGTAAACCCCGCCAGGCAGAGCAGTGGCAACACGCTGCTCCTTGAAGCAAAAGATGTACCCAAAGTACCTCTTCATGGCTGACAAACGCTCATACAGTTAAGAGAACTCGGCTGTCTCGTTAGGCGAAGGAGGAAGAGTTTAACACACAGGTTTTGCTAGTTTTCCAATATATCAGTTTATATAAAAAGGCATTCAAGAAATTTCCATTTAATGTGCTTATTAAAAATATTTAGTTTTATTAAAGACCTTTCTGGCCAGTTTTAGAACTATCTTTTCTTCTAATACTCAGTATAGAGCTAAATGCTAAGCTGTTCTATTTAGAATTCCTGTATCGTTTCAAATGATTATATTAAGTTGCACAGCCTTTTTTTAATATAGGACTGTCCAACTCAGTCTAGAACTGTACAAAACCTCTGCGCTACTAAAATCAATACACTGAAATGCCATTAGGCACGTGTGATGGTACAGACCCTGCTGCCTGTGGTTGCAAAATTCCGATTGTTTACTGTTATCTCAGTATGTGTCAGGCCTGTTGGCCAGATCCAGGAGCGTTTTATCTAGTGACAACTCTAAGTTTTTTGTCCGTGGTTAGGGAGTGGAAGAAGTGTCTAGAAACGATATTTACCCATAGCATCACCCCAGCCTGTGGGTTAGCAGGCTGCCGTTCCACTGCGGCTGGCTGACAGTTAGAAGCACACCCTGGAGCGGGTACCAAGTATCACAGCTTCCCAACCTTCTCCCACCCGCTATGCCAGGCAGGGCCCTGGGAACCTTTCACTACTTATCTGCACAGCCAGGTACTAGGCAAGGCCCTAACATAAGGGAAGGCACACTGGCCAGGTGATTTTCCCAGAAGTCCTCAATCTCGTATTTAAATAGATACAAATGCTCTAAATTATTTCTCGCTTTTAGCTGCCTCCTAATATATGCACTGAGGTAATGGAAAAGCCTGGAAATAAATTTATCAAACTAAAGGACAACATGCCACAGAGCACCAACAAAGCACAAATTCTCTAGGTCACAGCAGCAACCCACCTTGTTCTGCCTCTAGATGAGACCTTGATATCCTTCTGGGAGGACTCATCGTCTGATTTCATGTCATCCGATGAGGGGGGTTCATGTATATTTTCATCCTTCTCCTTATGTTCAGACTTGATCTCTGTTGGACCTATGGCCACAGACTGGCTCGGTAAGCCACCTGACAACGCTGCGAGCAACCAGAGATCAGCATGAGCGTCACAGGAGCAAAACAGTTACGAGACCCTCAAGCAGGTATTGTGGATGGGAAGCCAGGGCCGGGAAGTCTGGGAAGACAGCAGGAGGAACTACGCTCTGGCAACAGACGCAAGAGATCTGGTAACACTGCTGTACTTGGGCGTGTGTCACGGGTTGTAAAGGGCCAAAATTCACAGAGCAGCTCAATCAGCAAGAGCTTGATCTAAGAAAGGCACCGTTGAAGACAAAAGGACACTTTGGGGTAAGGAAATTTGCGCCTCGTGTCTGGGCTGCAGGTCCAAGGGCAGAGCTGCACCTACATCAAGGCCTGGGCGTGAGCCAAACGTGCAGCACACATCCCTAAGCAGTGCAAGCATTGCTAACGAAGAAGCTGACTTCTGTTTTCTATAGCCGACTTCTTCAGGCTAAAAACTGAGGGGACTCTAAGCACTTGTGTGGAATGACTTCCTTTTAGTGGCTAGAGCAAAGTCCGGCCTCGGCTCACTCTGCAACCCCTGGGCTGGTGTGGGATCGGCTGCAGTACTGCCAACAGGATGGTGGCTCCCTGAGCTGGAAGAAGGTGGCTGCAATGCAGAGACGTCTGCTGAAACCACGCTGGGACGAGTCTGACACAGGGATGGCCTCAGAACTGTTCCAGCAGGCCCCAGCAGGGATGGTTTATAGGATTTCTAACGCATTTTTGTCACTCAGCGTTCTCTCTGTCCCTATCCCCTGTGCTGATGCACGTTTACCAAGACCTACAGCCTTGCTGGCTCTGGATTCCTGCACCGCCCGTTCAGCATTTCGTGTGCCGGAGTTACCTCTGTAGCTTTCCTGCGTTTTGTGATTTAGCTCCGTGCTCTGGGCAGAAACTGTACTGGGAAGAACCGAATGGTTGCTGTTGAGGCTGACGCTTTCTTCCCGATGAGTCCCAACCTAGAGCAAAGCAAAGCAAACATTGCTGTTCAAGATGTCATTCACAGAACCAGTCCAAAAATAGAAGTTTAAAAGACTTAAAGTATTTGCTGGATTAGAGACCCGAGTTGAAGTTCTAGCTCAGTAGAGGAAAGATTTTGCTGAGAGATGCTGTTACACTAAACCACCTGATAACACCACACTGGATTAAGCTGTGTTTCAAGCAGTGACCAACACCTGTTCCGAACAAGGTAGCCACCCAGCCAAAGAATTTTTCAGTGTTTTCCCACAGGAACACTACCGAATTTCCTCCTGGATTTATACCTGAGGGCTGTAAGTTTTGATTAACTATCGATCGCTCTAAACTAATGCGACCAACAACTCACCGTATCGTATGAAACCGATCCAGGCACCTCATTACACTTACCACCTCTCAGTATTTTCTAATCCGCTGCTCCGTAACACACCACGATTACGTTTCTAAGCAGCAAGCACTCCAGATGAAGACTCTTTAAAAAATCCTAATTCTGCCTAAACCTGAGCGGACGCTACTGAGGTCCCACGGGCAAGCGCACACACCCCGCCTGCAGGGGCACCTTGGGTAAAAAGCTGCTGCTCAGCGCACAGTACCCTTATCAAGGCAAACGTCCCTTAAATCCCATATTCTGGTGCTTGAAAAAGGAAGAGGTAAAGACACACTGCCTGTATTTAATGTGGAACACGGACCGTTTAGAGCTTTTGATTCCTAAAGACAGAAAAGTCTTTTAAATATTTATAATATAACCAAGATAATACAATTAAACAGTTAAAACACTGAACAAAGATGAGGGATCCTGCTATTATTTGTATAGTTACAAAAATTGGCTACAGATGAAGCTTTTTATTGGAACAGTAGCAAACATGTCAACTAGAAGATTAAGCCTTTAATTAAATAGGTTTATTGCCTGGAGTTACACATGAGAACCACTGTTTTTCAATAAATCCTTCAATCCTAGTAAACTGCTGAGCTTTGAATCCCTCTTGAGTAATTAATGCAGCTTTTACCTTTCATGTCTTAGTGTGGGTTTTACCCAGAGAGATAAATACCCTTATGCAAGTTTATCCTTTGTTTAATATACACCCGTTCCTGTAAGCTAATGCACAGGAACAAGCAAGGCACAGGGGGAAACCCCCCCGACAGCCCACAGCTAACATCAGGTCATTCCGGGCTGCTCTTTGTATCTATTGTTCGGCAGCAAATCTCCTCCTGCGGAATATCTGCTGCTATTTAAAGTATATTTTATCTTCCTTTGTGTGTAACAGGCTTTGTTTGCGAGAAGTTCTACTAGGGATGCAGGCATCGCAGCTCTCGGACTGTCATGAGCTCACTGGGAGGAAGGAGTGGAGCCGGGGTCTTTCAGCCCGCGGGACGAAACCCTTCACCAAGGGTAATGTGAAAGTCACTCTCCACAGCGAACGTCCGGACCCGAGTCTCCCCGTTTCTGCCCCGCAGGTTGTGTGCTTTATTTCATTCTCCTGGTCATGCGCGGTCCGAACACATGAGGGTGCTTTTATTCAAGCTACGGACTGTTAATCATGCCAGGGCCAGGTCTGTTCCAAGATCTACCTCTTGAGTCAAAAAAAGGCAAAAATTTCTCAGAGTTGCGTACATGCGTGGCAGGTGCCAGAAACCTGGCAGCCTTCATACCTAGAGCTAATCCCAGAGTGACAGATTAGCAAATCAGTTCTGATAAGGGCAGCAAACAGATTAGAAACAGAACCTGAACTCAAGTCCATGTTCCAGTCCTCTGAAACAGGTTTACAAATTCAGAGCGTCCCACTTAAGTTTTCTATGCATCTTGTTAATCTAAGAGCTAAAGTGTGACAAAGCTGACCACAACCTGAATTTTTACCTCTGATCTACAGCGTACGAGAAAATCCAGACAGACAAAATCCCCCAAGCCAGAAAGCGGCCGAAAGCCACCGCGTCCCACACGACGGCCGAGAGCCGTTTGCTGTAAGCACCGCTTATCGGGGGCTGCTGCAAGGTACCAGCCTGGACCTTTGGCGCCTGAAACATGGGGTTTGGACAGCCTGGTTTGCTTTGCCTCCCCTCAACTCCCCGCCTCAAGGAAGAAGAGGCGCTCCCCACCTGCGTTTCAATGGAGCGTCAGTCCGGGCAGCGCACTCACAAAAACCCCGTGTGCCCAGCCTTCCGGCACAGCCCCTGCCCTCCCCGCCTGGCAGTGCCCGGCTGGGGCAGCGCTCCTCAGCGGGCAGAGCTCCCCCTCGTGACCCCAGTGCTTCCGGCCTGATGCTGCGGCCCCCTCTTCCCCCCGGACCCGCATGAGCAAACAGCTGCCCGCGCCCGCCGGCCGGGGCACCCCCGGGCTGCGGCAAAGAGCATCCCGCGCTAAGGCGCCAGGTTGCCTTTTGCCAGGTGAACCTTTGGTTACTGTCACGCAGTTCAAGGCCGACTCCCACGCAGGACAATCTGCAGCCACGCTCAGACTAAACCCTAAAGAAACAGGGGTGCCCAACTTGGTTCAGCTGCTTTAAGTGATAACGTTTGGTACCTGAAACCGGAAACCCCCGTGGGAGTTTCTGGCAGCAAAATACAAACGAGGCAAAGCACGCGAGGGCACCCCAGCAGGCAGAACCGGGAGTGGCCCGAGGGAAACGACACCTTAGCCCTGGTTCTGCACCTCAGCTTGATGGTTAATTTTGAATTATGAGCCATAAAAACTTTTAAGAAGTAGAAAAAAAATTAAGAACTAGGGAAAAAATAACCAGCACTCTTCGTTCATATGTGCCCCAGGACCTACCTAAGCCTACAAATAACAAATAAATGCACTTCTCAAGCCATTCTGGCTGGTCATTAACATTTCAACTAAGGTGAGCACAATTAAAACATCGCTTTGGAACCAAATGTTTACGCTTCAGACAGCTCCGAGCAGTTCAGTGGGAGCAGTTCAGTGGGAGCAGTCTCCGTGGAGGAGCACTGCTGCTGGAAGGGCTTGGAGCAAGAGCAGGGCTTGGTGTCGGCAGGGCAGCTGCAACTGCCCTTCCCTGCTTTTCCACTGCAGCAGAGCCGGGGCAGAAAGAGGGAGATCACCACTTTCCTTAGATTCCTACTCTACCTGGAAAAAGCCCTGTGACTTAAAGATTCAGTTTCATCCTTAACTGAGTTTCCAGGCCTTTTATTTATTTATTTTTAATCAATTCAGGCTGTTCTTTTTCCCTTGTATTACAATGACAAATAAAAAGCAGCTTGAATAAGAACAAAAGGAGTATTACTTCTTAACTTTTCAATAATACATGAAATAAAATAGAAATCAACTTCAAAGGCCACTTAGCAAATATTTGATGAGTCTGAGATATTAAAAAAATCTATTGGAGTAAGTCTAATGGCCAGCCCAGCTAAAAAGAAAACAAGACCATTCAGAGCGAGCAGGAAATGAAGTCAACTAGAGTTTTAAAATAAAACTGGCTCAAAAATTAAGCAAATGTTAAAATAAAACCATGTCTGGTTACACTAATTACATAAAAAGGAGTTAAATTACTCATTTCCTAGCTCCTTCTGCCAAGATCATCTTCTTCAAGGGAAATTCAATTTACATTTTTTCTGGGTTTTTTTTTTCTTGTTTTTTTTTTTTTTCCCCCTAAAGAACAAAAGTGTTTTGTGCAAAGATTACCCCCGCCCTTGACAAGGAGGGTTCATTTAGTGCTGAATCCCAATGACCATTTCTTGACCAAAAAACCCCATAAGCACATCAAACCAAACCAGGCAAACACCCTTATCAGTGCTGGCATTTCTCAGCATTAGCCAGTACTCATTGTTGTCTTCGAATTTCATGGAGGTTCTCTCAAGAAAAGCAGTGTTCAATTCCTGAACAGAGCCCAGACCTTCAGTGCAGGTTGAGAGACGCGTCGCCTCTCTCCTGCGTGTACTACTTCAAGAAAAACAAAGGGTAAGTAGGTACAGATTGAACCAACTGATGGTTGCACAGCGTAAGAGTTACACCTCCTGGGGGGGCATTACTGGCACCTCGCCTTCACTGCTAAACCCATCACTTCCCTGCTGCCAGATGTGCCACCCTCTGCCCTGGGCCTATTTCAGGACTCCCTCCTAAGTCCTGCCGAGCTCTGCAGTTGCATACGATGACCAAGTGCACGCTCTGGGGAGCGGGCAAGGCTGTGACAGGATGCCTCCGGCTGAAGCCAACTATCCTGAGGTAACAAATTCAAGGTGAGTCCAAGAAATGCTTCAGCTGCCTCACTTTGGAAGCCCAAGCTGATGCGCCAGCTTGCTTCCCCCGGGGGAGGATGAAATACAGAGTCCTGTTCTGAGCTGATCTCTAACAGAGCGGAAGCATCTTTCAGTCAGAGCAGATGACAAACCAAGTCTGTATTACACTGACGTTGCACAGCTACATTAACGGACAGCAGACTGAGGAACCTTCATTCAGTTGGGAGAGTCCCTTTCCAGTGGCAACTACTTTGATCAAAAATGAGTTGATAAAGGGTTTATCACAGCTCAGACTAAAAGAGAAGCAGAGTTTTCAGCAGAGTCTGGCCCTACCTGCCTTGGACCGCGTCTGGCTCAGCAGGACAGGAAGGCTCCACAAGTCGCCTACGCAACCACCCCGTCACTGCAATGGCAGTCACTCACCTAAGCCCCCCTCACGAAGAGCCAGGGGAGAGCGTTTGCTGTTGCATGACTGAACTGTAGTCCACCCAGAACACTGTAAAACCTCCCCGGAACATTCTTTAAATACTGAATAGGGGAGAGTGTCGAAAATGCTGGAGTGCGTGCGCACCCCTCCCTCCATTACGGAAAGTACCCGCAGACTTGTACGCAAACCTAAAGCCGCGTATGTGCCTGGAAAGCGCCCCCTCCCCAAAAGCCCCCCGACACATGCAGCTCATGGAAAGCGACCAGTTCTTTTTGATGTTTACTGCAGTGGTTCTGAAATTAATATAAATGGATGCGTGACGTGCGAATGGGAGAGCCTGGAACTAATTCTGGTTTATAGAATACAAACCCTTCAGCAATCGGGGTACCTAATTATTTTGATGATAGGTGAAATTTTGCCTTGATCACACAGAACCCAGCTGTGAATCTGTTTTATAACAGAAAATTTCACAGCATGTAACTGGCCTTTAAAATTACGCTGTAAACATGCAACCACATGGCACCACTAAAATAAGCATGTTTTAAAAAGCTCTTTTCCCTTTAAGCATTTTTGGAGAAGGAAAGAATGAAAAGGAAGGAGAAGGGAAGTGAGCAATGCTCCAAATAGATTCCGTTTAGCATGTAACCCTTTTAACGTATTTCTGATCTGTGAAAAGCTCCACGACATGTTTTCAGAACCGTTCACGTTTTTAAAGAAACCAAGAGATGGATTGAATTATGGCACTCTTCTTGGGGATTAATCTCCAAGTTGTTTCCTCTTCATTGTTACTTACGCTACAGCTGTGCTCAAACTCCTTTTCATTTAGAAAAAAGTTTCAATTTTGAGCCTGCGCACACTATGGTTCCACATTCCAACAGCTTCCTCCCAGTCCTCTGCCAGCATCTGCTATTGAAGACTAGTTCAGATTTACAATAAACAGCTTTTCCAGACCAGAACACTTGAAATCCAGTCCTTCTTGACTGCTTTTCCCATTCAGTCTCCCTATTCACCATTTCAAGGAGAAAACTGTTCTGCCAATTATTACACATCTGGAAAAAATGCATGTATAAGCTGAAATGCTCTCAGCAGAAAGTTTCAGCTTTCTGCATATGGTCACAGCAGGATTTTATGGGCCACTGACCAGGCCAAAGTCTAAGTTTTCCCATCTTCCTCCTCCCCCTCCTTTCTGCCCATCCCCACCCCAACCCTCTGATTGGGAACCCACAGCAGGTGCAAGCCGCCTGCCATCCTCTCCTCCTCGAGGATCCCGAGTGGTTTCTTCCCAATAAAGATTAACCTTACCGCCCAGTTCTACCTCACCAGGCTCTACAAGACTTCAAGTGCGCCACCTGCAATCTCTGCATAAACACAGACACGCTGAAAAAAAGATATCATTACCATCGATGCTTGTCTGTTGGTTGTGACAAGGCTGGATGCTCCATAATTTGAGTTCAGGCTTCCAATCGGCCCGTTGTGGGATGGTCCCAATAAACTATGTATGTCGCCATGGCCACCGGATAGGCTCGTGGAAGGCCCCACAGCGTGATTTCGTAGTACGTGAATGGCATCATCGAGCCTGTCCAAGCGGTCCTCCATCCGAGACTGCTGTTGGGGTGCAAGAGGGACAGCAACAGCCATTACCGACCGACTCTGCCGACGCGCCGTACCCTAACGGGTTCTACCTCGGAGCTATTAAAGGCAGAAGATGAAATGCGGTATCAAAAGACTTAGAAAGCACCTACCAGCACTACAAACAAACAGGAAAAAGAAAAGATATCTGGAGATTTTGCTGCAGATAGCATTCATTCCACAAATAGGTGGCAGCTTTTAAGGTGAAGCTTATTATAAGGTTAATGTTACTCAGCTTCTATTACATGGCATGAACAAGAAAAAAGGAAGTGCTACAAAACAAGCTACCTAGTACAGGGCGAGAGAGAAGGACCATAACACCAGCCTCACCACGTAGTGGCTTTTTGAGGACCTGGATTATGAAAAACTGGACAAAACTTTAGGGTACCGTTGTCTCAAATGGATCTGTAAACAGACATTTCGGAGAGAAAAAAAGCGAGTTCTGTATGTTACTGCAGAAAAGTCTGTCTTAAAATTACTTTCCTTTAAAAAAACCAAAACAAAATAAAAAACAACCCCAAAGCAAAACTAATTGTGACACTGCAGCTCTGCAGAAACTGAAAGAGCAGAATGTCCAAGTCAGAAGATGGGTCACAGGCTACACTAATTTAAGTTTTTAATGGGGAATGCGAAGGAAGCATTAGTGGAAACACAAAAAGGCACCATCTAAAGTGAAACAGTACCTCACAGACATCCTTTAAGAAGGACATCGCATCTTGCAAATGCTCGTGAAGTTGCTGTTCAACTCGATTTTTCTGGCAAAGTCAAGACAGAACAGGAAGCAAAGCACAGGTTAAGATTAATTCAAAAAAGAGGTGAGGAAACAGCTGATGTGCATGTCAGCAAAACATTGTTAGTCAAGTTAATGCCACAGAGATCTGATTACCTTAAGATAAGAAAAGTCTAATATTTATTTACCACTGCAGTTACGTTAGGATTCGGAGATGTACAAATCAATAACATTTAACGGCAAACGTACTGAAGAAAACTGGTTTAGCTTAAACTCCTTCTTGTCAGACAGAAAAATGAAATTACATCTGTGGAAACTAGAAATATTAACAGGAAATCAAAACCTGCCCTCAAACTTCCCCCCTTCCCTTCCCGATGCTGTATCAGACATTAAGAAAGAAGCCAGTAACCGAAATCCTCGGCCGAGTCTTCCGAAGAAGGAAATTCGCATGGCTGTAGAGCATTTCCTGTCTGTCTCTCTGCAAGACGCTTCATTAATTAGTAAACGAACATTCCCCAATAACAAATAAAATACATTAGTGACAGTGGAACGAAAACAAGCCCAGGAGACCACCGTTGCAGGGAGAGAGGGCCGAGTAAATGCGGAGGCATGAAGTCTTTATCTTTCCTCCTGGCTGAACTTGGGAGAAGCATTAGCTGTGGATTTGTGAAAAGGTACCAGAATCTCGTAACAGCGCTTTAGCACCAGCTGTCCTCAGCGCTGACGCCTGATGCCCAAGGAACAGATGGCGAAAGACACACCCTGCACGTCTCATATTGTTCCAGCGCACAGGCCATTTGTTAGCAGAGGATTCATTTGTAATGCTATCCCACTGTTCCCTTTAATGACATGCGGAGTTACACAAAACCAAGCCGCCAGCCCGCCGGGACGGAGCGCGACGTCGCTTTCAGCGGTTCTTACCAAGGAGTGTAGAGAGTTCTCATAGTTTGGAGATGAGGGGGCTTGTCCTCCGCTCCTAGACCACTGACTGGCACCTGTCAAAATCATCTAGGTTAACGCACAGCTTTCGGCAGCGCAAGCGGGAAGCAGAGGCACAGGATTTCCCACCACGATTAAACCCGGAGCGTTCCGCGTAAAGGTGAGCTCGCATGCGGGTACGCACCGAGGGAGACAACTCCCCTCATTCTGCCTCGCTGGGGCACAGCCTCTATATCCTGGCACCTGTATGGCTACAGACATGAACGATGACAGAGCAGTGACACCCTCCGAGGACTTCAGCCTCAAAAAAGCAGACACCCAGACCGTATCTGAAATACCTGCCTCTGCTAGGGTCAGCACAGAAAGATCACGGAACCGTGTCTTCTTCGGATAACGCTCAGCAGAGGTAGGCACAGCTTCAACAGTGTTGAAATACACAACAAAAATATTGAAAGACAAACAGACACTGAATAACTGGAAAAATCATTTTTATGACACCTTTCTACTGAATAAGACAACTTAAAACTAGATCTACAAACTTGGCCTTTTCTGGGTCTACACCAGACCGCTTTAGAACGAAAGGCATTCCGGCTTTGGTGGAGTACAGCTACACCTCCGTTACTCCCATCTGTTCCCGCAGACACAGTCGAGGCAGACTCGCGGCTGCAGAATCACGGTGCAACCAACGGAGAGCGGGACCCGCATCGCCCATACGCCGGGGATGCAAGCACACGTCCCTGCTGATCGCAGAGAGCCGCTCCCGACCGCCCCGCGGAATTTCGGAACCGTCAGAGGCGAGATGCAGTAATGAATGAAGCAGTACTTTTAAAACAGCCTCCGGTACCACAACGTGCCTTTTCCTCACCAACGAATAACGCACCTTTCATAAAGACGCGGCATGAAATCCTACGTCCATTAGAGACAGCTTCCTTTCAGCCATACAGATGTAATAATACAGCAATTACATTAATAAATTATGGACATGCAATCCAAAGCAGCTCATTAAAGGAAGAGCCCGTGGGCTTGTTCTTTCAATAACAGCCAGAGCTGTACGTCTGGAAAACTGGGAAAAGGTTTAATAACATTACAGTTCCTTTGTTCAGAGAGCTGCAAGTAGTTACCTCCGAAGGAAAGGGTTTTATTTAACAAAAAGGGTACAGCTTGCAGAGCCATTAAAGTACCTAAATATTTCCTTTCTAATTAAAAAAAAATAAACTATCTCCAATTCCATAAAAGCCCAGAGCTGCCATAACCATGCTGGAATTCTCTTTGAAAATACAACAACATCAGTAAGCTGACAGTTACCAATTTTCACTTCACACAGCTACTCTGGGTCTGGATCCGCAGTCTCCCTCTAAATTACTGTCATTCCTGACCTTGGGAACAACGCTTGGAGTCCCACTCATCTCGCAAAGCGTTAATGAAAGGACGTCGGGCTACTGTGGCTTAGCGCAGGGCCTCGACCCGTATCTGCGCACAGCTCCGGCTTCAGAGACCCGACCACAGCCACGGCACCAGCGAGGGCTCCCCACCGCAGGCCTGAGCACCCCGCTTCCTCCAGCAGCATCAGCCGGATGGGGAACAGAGAGGCAGCCGGAGCCCACTCGGACAAGCTTGGGTTGGTTTTAAGGCAGAAAGGTACTATTTCCTTAAAACTCAGAGTGGGACTTCTCCCAAGGGAGACAATAGGAAAAGGGGGGAGGGAACGCCCAACTCCTCCTCTCACCCACCCACGCCCAACCTGCGCTTTCCAGGCGCACCTCTAGCATGGCTGGTGCTCCTGCTCTTTCCGAGCAGTGCCACGCTCATCCCCATGTCTGCGCAGGTTGCCAGA
This sequence comes from Eurypyga helias, assembly GCF_000690775.1. NCBI lineage: Eukaryota > Metazoa > Chordata > Aves > Eurypygiformes > Eurypygidae > Eurypyga > Eurypyga helias. The sequence goes on from NW_010257239.1 coordinate 55,042, forward strand.
TGGCTCCGATTTCCTGCTCTCTCATCCCCCACCCCCCGAGTTTGTGCCTGAAATCCACCAATTACACTAAAAAGCAGGCTGGCACCGCAAGCCCTGCAATTAACAACTGCAGCTTTTAGTGCAGCGCCCGCGCAGCAGCAGGAAAAAACCAAATAAGCCCGGCGAGTGTTGGGATTTACAGGGGTCAGGGACAGTAATCACTGCGGTATTGTTCCTACTCTCGAGTCTCCCCAGCACTAATCCCCTGACTCCCCTTTCAAACACACCCTGCCTCGGAGTTGGCGGAGGGCTGCTTTGGCATCCCCAGAACCCACCGAACACCCTGGAACCTCTGATCCCAGGAGGAGGATTCTGCGAGGTGCCCACCATTCGGATCCGTCTGGAAACTCCACGTACACGCAGACAGTCACCGTGGGAGCAGCTACTCGCTGGGCAGGGTCACCCCACCAGAAATGAAAGAAGGGCAGGGGGAAGAAGAGTCACACTCTTGTCTCACGCAGCCTGGGAGGTTTCATCACGTTCCTCTCGCAGCTCTCACTGCAGTCACTAAAAAAGATGCTGTCAGCCCTTATCCAGTCAGGTAACAGCCAGCCAGCCAACCAGGGGCTGACAGGCTGCAGCGTCCCCCGATGTCGTTCCCTCCCCATGCAGACCGAGTGCTCCTACTGTGATTCACCACTCAAGGATAGGAAAGTCATGACTTAGTCAGATCTGTAATAATAAGAATGCTAAACAAGCACACAGCTAACTGCAAACGAGGAAAATCACAATGAAGGCTAAAATGCCCCAAAATATATTATTTTAGTACACATAAAACATTTGTTTTATCCGCAATAACTTTTTGGGTCAGGACAGAAAATGGCTACCAGGGGCATAAAAAGCAATAAATATAGTAGTAATGACTTCACATTGTGCTTCACTGTGTTCTTAGTGACTCATCTGGGAGTAAAGATAAAAGTCCAGATTCATAAACGAAGGTAATTAACTACCGGAGCAATTTACCAGAGGCTTGATAAATTCTGTATCACTGGAATTGAAGGGGGCGGGGCAGGGGTGGTGTAATTGGGAGGCAGATGCTAAGTTTGCACCTGAGATGGGTTTCAATATTCCTTCCCTGGACATGCTACTGCCTAAGCCACAGATCCAGGCTGAGGAGGGCACACCAAAGCGCGAGCTGTGGAGAGCTCGACACTCGATACAGGTCCCAACAGAGAGTCATCGACCACAGAGGGAAAACTCACACTTCAGGGACCTCAAATTTGTATCCTGACTCCAGAAGTCAGCTAGCGCTTTCATGCTTACAGAACCCGGTGTGGTGTCTACTCGGGGAACTCCAAGTGGGATCTTTAAAACCTGAAATGCTCAGGGCCATCAGAACTACTTTTCCCCAGCCACAGTGCTCTCTGCGCTACCCGCTTTGATGGTAAAACGGAAACAGAAGTGGTGACCTGGTCTGACCTGCCTTTTTGGTACAACAAGGATACACAAAACGTGTTCTGCCAACTGTACTCACCGAATCAAAACCCCATTAGACCCGTCACTGCTCAATTCAACACGGCTGTTCCGTTACAGACACAAAAGGCCCAGAACAGCCGCTCAGGTACGCCCTGTCAGACACCCAGAAACCCACTAAGTCCCCAGAACACCAGCACAGCGCCCAGCCAACGTGAGCGAAGCACGAACGCTGCCCGTCTGAGCGACACTGCGTACATAAACCTGCCCACTCACTCACAACGCACGCGAGCGCGCTCTGCGTGCGCTAACGTGAGGAATTTACGGATGCAGGCGGCAGCTGGCCCCACCCTGCACACCTTCCACTGCACGTTACTCCTGGTTCCTTACGAACACCAAAGCAGCCCCGCAAACAAGTGACCAACAGCCAGGAGTCTGCGGGGACACATCAGACAACAAAGAAGGGGAAACCAGACTGTTGTATAAACGCTAAATAATTTACCAAACCGCACTAGGGGAAAGAACAGGGTTAAAGTTACATCATCTTGCTTGTAATTCTAGTTCTTTGTTAAACAACAAATTTAAGTCAATGGAGCTTTCACGGGCCTCTCTATATGGAGAACAGCTGTTCAACTTTTACTAGACAGCTGAGGCCACAGTGTCTGTGAGAGCTGCACTACCCGCTAATAGCTGTAGGCAGCTGCCCACAGTTCATCTCCACGCTGGAATGCTTCTTCCCACATCCACGGACCAACACACAAAGCACAGGTGACAGAGGTGCCTGCAGTGCACAGCGCTTGTTTCGAAAGATGCCAGACATGCTTCTCCCACAGAAAGAGGGCATTCAGGGGAGAGAGGAATGAAGCTACGCTGTGTAAAACCGGACAGTCTCACAGCCCACCGCACTTTCATCAGCGGCAGCACGCATCTGCTGCGCTTGTCGCCGAAGGCTGCCGCAGGGTTTTAACAGACAGCTTTCCAAAAGCAACCCCCAAGCGAACTGCACTTACTCCTCTCCAAGGGTACAGTCTGGGCAGGTACCTTTAGGGCTGCGGTACGATACGGTCATTCAAGGTTTGCAAAAAATCACTGTAACAAGCTAATTCCCAAAGCCAGGTGCCAGGATTTAAGCGAATGCTCGTAACAAAACGGTGAAGAACCTGGATTTCTACAGCTGCGTTTAGCACAACGGAAACAAACAAACAAAACAGAGGCAGTTACGCGAGGAAGCTACTGCGGACTCCGCTGTGATCCCGAACAGGACGTTTTCAAAACAACAAGCATGTTAGACAAATGGCTAATCTCTACCTGTAAGAGGTGATGGTGACCCAACCGGTGTCGATGGATTCGATGGAAAACTACTGCTGGTATGATCAGGAGAATAAATCTAACAACAGACGAAAGAGATCGTGTATCAATACATGTCAGAACACACAGAAAAAAACCAGCTATTAGGACTCTGTTTCAATCGTCACTCTTGATGCTGGACTGATAAAAAACCCCCAACTTGATCTGCAGCTCTGCTTTGTTACACTCAAGGCTCTAAAAGCATCCAGAGAACTTTCACTTTCAAGCAGCTGTCAAAATAAGCAGAGCCTGTATTCGATAGCGACACAAGTATAACTGATCTTCCTTCTTGTAACAGCAGCAGCAATTACGGCCTTTTTATCACTGAAGGGGAGCGGTGGGTGTAGGAGAACAGCACACAGATTATTGTAACAAACCAAGCGTCAGGAAAATGCGGAGGAACAATGACTTCCCAAACTTGAGAGAGATAAAACATTTTAGCAGTCAACACATGCTATCTTCTGGGAACTAACCCGTCGCAGGAGAAAACCCCGAGGAAGCATTCAGCTCTGGTTACTGTTGGTACCTACCACACAAAAACCAGCTGAAAACTGCACCACACACCATTTTTCTCTTGTATTTCGCTATCAATTGCTCCCTTAAGGTACTATGCCTCAACTTGCAACAGTTCATTCCTTCCTATCAATGTACTTCAAAAGTCTTTATAAAAACAGACAATGCTTAAAGCTTTAATTAAAACTTAACATCCAGATCCTCGGAAACTTCGTTTTGCGAAGGGAACTGAGTAGGTGTCGAGGCTGACTATGGAGTTCAGAACGTATTTTATAGGCCCATCAGTTCAAACCTGTTTTCCCTTAGCAGAGACCAGGGTTTGTCAGTCATCAGACTGCTGTTAAAAAGAAACCTTCACCAGCGGTGCGGTGATGCCTCCGCGCGCAGACAGCGCCACGCGTCAGCATTTGGCCAACAATACGCTGGGCCTCGGTGAAGTTGAGGGAGTATTATCTGAACCGACAAAACCAGGACTCCGCAGGCTCCTTCCCGGCCTATCACAGTCTTCCCTTAGAAGAGGCCACCGGTTCCCTAATGGAAATACCCACTCTTTTCCATACATGCTAGAACGAAAAACAGATTTAAAAGAACAAACTACCTCAGACCCCTGTAGGAAATTCATGCACTGCGGATCACTACAAAAATAAGTCTTGGGTGTCAGAATGGGAACAGTAGAGAGTTCGGGACAGAGAAGCTACAGAATGAGGATGGTGTCAGAACAAAGGCCATGAAGTTTCCTTCAAAACCAGTCGTTTTCCACCGCTCTACCTGCCCATGTTGTTTTGCTGTAATTTCTCAGAAGAGAAGACCTGCATTAATGCAAAGCCACAGGGAAAACCCGGGGTCAGAACTCATTCTGCATGCAGTCCCGGCCGCTGCGCTGTTAAATGACCAATGATGAACAGCCCTGACACCTTCTGCCAGGCTTAAACGGTAACATGACTCATTTTACTGCAACAAATGAGGCTCCTCCTCCTATCAGTCATGGTCCATTCCAATCAGCGGGGTGCCAATATGCCAGGGTCTAATGAAAAGGCTCTCAGACAAAAGCCCCACAATTGAGAGCCTGCAGAGCCAAAGCTCGGAGCTGTTAGTCCAATTTTTTAAACACTACAGTGTACATTTCAGTTAGGCTTTGTTATGCTAATGTTATTGAGTCTAAAGCAACAAAGAAACTTAATTCATGAATTACTTTTAGAAGTCAACTTCCCTACATTTTCTTTTCTTTTGTGAGGGGACCAGTGGCTATTTAACTACCCAGACGGTACAAAGGCCTTTACCCCAGTTCGAGGTAGGAATCAAAACATAAGTTATCACAAAGAGGTCTGATATAATCAACAAAGTTAAACAGTCCTCCTGTTTGATCTCCTCTAAATTAAAGGCCAAGTGTTTTGATTTGGCATTAGGCAATGAAATAAACCAGATGTTTCTCCTGCCATATAACCCTCCATGGGCACAATCTTAAAGGGTTATTGTTTGGCAAATGTTCAGGGAAACACATTAGAAATGGCACGAATACCCAGATTTTCTTTTCTTTCTATCTATACTAGTTCATTATCCAAACTAATGCATAATCCACAGGGCTTTGGGAACTTTGTGTAAATACTTTCATGTACAATTCTCTTTCTTGCCTACCCTGAGATTAAGACCACAATTATCCAGGCTTAAACCTAAAATAAAAGAACCTTTGCAAATGTATTATCTGGCCTTACATGTTTAATCACATACTATTCTGTATGGGCTTTAATACCTCAACTGAAGAACAAATGTTGTATCCTCTGATGTTTCGCACATGAAAGGCCTATTGTGAGATGTACATCAACAGAATTTAGGACTAGAAATTCCTCTCAACAGTTGCAGCAGTAGCGTTTCAAATCCTAACAGAAAGGCATGCAGCGTCATCTTAGGGGAGGAAAAAAACCCCGTCAAGGCGATCCCAGTACTGAAATAAAACTTTGTTCAAACAGAAGACCATTCTTGGCTGACTAGCCACCCGGATCTGCGCGCTAGCTTCGCAGGCAGGAGCGAGCGCCTTCCTCCGCGAGCGGTGCTCCTTGCCGAACGAGCGCGAGAAGCGTGCTGGGTGCGCGCGGGGTGCGGGGGAAGCAGATGGATGAGGCGAGGGATTTGAAGTGTGCAGACTATGGCATGCACTGATAGAGCAGATGGAATGCATCACCATCAGCTATGACAGAAATGATTTATGGAATGACCTGGCTGCTCCTGCCAAGCAACAACATGGGATGACAGAAACAAGTTTCTATGACAACCAGAGCCCACCCACCAGTTAGATTAAACATTTCTGCCCTGACTTCCACTCGCAATATATTTAGAGTTTTTCCTCAAAATATCAGCCTGGGTCTCTTAACTTAGGCACACACACCTGAAAGGACAAGAAAATCATTTTGAAAAGGAGCACGGAGGAGAACGTCAGGGAGCCCCGCCGGTGTAACTGGCCAGCGTGTCAGACTCCCAGCAGACACTCTGGTCAGGGTGCAGAACAGCAGGCACCCCAATTCATCTGCGGAGAAGCCAACAGCCTGAAGTATGCAAGCACTGCTATTCCTAGGAGTCAGAACGACCCCAGTTCTTTTCTGACAGGTCTCAAACAGACAAAAAAAGAGAACGTTAACTTCCCCCGGGACTTGTAAATTGTTATCTACTTGCTGAATCCCCAAAAGCAACAGGGACAACATTTTTCTCCTCAGAGCCAGTAGGTCAGAGTTCTCCTACCCAATATGGACATTACAGACTTTATCAGATCTGGCAGTCTTTTAACACAGGACCCTCGGAGGGATGCAGGGGTAACAGGATCTGCACGAGCACGCACAGTTGCGCTGGCTGGTTCGAGGAGAGGGGCACTGAATCCAACCCAGGAACAGTCCTTCGGGGCTGTGAAGTGGCCATTTCTCTCTTTTCAATCAGACTTGGTCTCCCTGTTTGCTACGTACAAGAAACAGAAAGCGTCCCCCCAGCCACCACTCCTGACTGACATTTCTGCTCTACTGCATCCATTGCTGTTTTACAAAAGGCACATCAGGCTGCACGAATGCAAAACTACCTGCCGAACGCACACACGTGCAAACAGAGCTCAGAGCAGACCGGAGACACCTGCCATGTTCTGCATTATCTACATCGCTGCGGCGTTCGGACTTCACGCATACGCAGCATTCGGAAGGTTGTTCTGTAAGTTACAGCTCTACAACACAGCACTCAAACCCTCTCAGTTTTATAAGGCCACTGAGAAAACATTTTAAACCCTGAGGCAGGATCTGCTCTGAGAGTAACGTTGAAAATATTTGACTTGAACTAAAACACTGCGAGGGGAAAAGCAAAATAACAGCAAACCCTAAACTCATAATGATTATCTTGTACTTTGTCTAAACAACTTGCTAAACCACACCTGCCCTTACAAAGTCAGTACATGTCATTGTATCCTAGGACATTATTTTAACTTCCTACGTGAAAACTCCAGATTTGATACTATAAAATGGGTGAGCACATAAATAATGGATGCGGTGACCAGAATCAGTCTTTCAGGTCTGAATATTCTAGCTGCTACTTACAGATGCCAATGCCTTTCCAAGCGCATCACCTGTCTGCGAGCTTCCAGCACCATTTCCTCTGTTTCCTGTAACGTGGAGAGCAAACCAAACACAGATTTTTAAAGAGCTGAAGTTTGATTTAGTTTTGTTATTTTATTTGTCACGCACAGCTGAGCAACCACTTCTTGAACAGATATGCTGAGGAAGTCAGCGTCAACAGATTCAGTCCTCATTATACTTAAAAATTGAATTAAAACTATTAGATTTAAATTTACATGCTCTCCTCTTTAAAGCCAAACACAGTATCACCATGATAACTTAAGGACCAACAAGTGAAAGCAGTTAGAAAAGAGAGACTGAAATTATTCCCTAGAATCACAGAGCAGTTGTAACAAGATGTGGAAAAAACTCCAGAAAATTATGGCAGCTTATTTCTAAACGGTTGTCACCAAAGTGCTACACGTTTCATTAACTGTTAGCACCAAACGCGCTGAGCAGTTCCTCCTGTGCCTTCCTGCCCCCCTGTTCTAACTCCCCGTGTTGTACCCTCATCTTCACTTTGGGAACTCCCTGGGCAGCTCCCCCCCGCCAAGCTCAGTCGCCCAGCTCTCAGCTGCAAGCCAGCAGCTGCGCGTGCCCCTCTGCCCCGCACGCCACCAGGGCGGGAGGAGGTCTGACGCCCTACCAATTGGAAACACGGAAAGGACCGGAACCCTCTGACGTATCTGCTTTACTGTAGACAGACCCTTTAAAACTGGATCTCCTTCCTCCAACTATCAACTTCTAATGCCAAAAAAACGCACTTCACGTCAATGTAAGCCGTGTAAGCCATTCGCATCAGAAACCCAATTCCTGCAACCTCACTGTTTCAAGTTTGTTACCAAACTTAGATTTTCCAGCCTTGATTTCCCATGCAGACTCATTAACTAGGATCTGATTAATGATCCGAGTGTAAAACAGGCTCCCAAATCAAAGTCAATATAGTCACCCTGACTAAATTCTGCTCACTTAAAACAAAGCTACACGCAAATCGCGTCAGACTGACAATGGGCGTCTACGTCCAAGTCCTACGATGTTCAGACACGTGCAAGGAACAGATGATCCTCCTGTATTTCACGCTTGCTAGGTAAGCCTGGAAGAGGCTGAACCAGTCACCACACTGGCTACTCAGTAATCTCAAAATCAGTTAAGAGAGGAATTTACAATCCAGTTTATCAAGCTCCCCAAGAAGCAGCCTGCCTGCCTGGCTCCGGCACAGTACCTTGGTGATACGGCAGCTCCCAACACCGCAACACCAGAACCCCCTATGGGAACGTAGGCATACGCTGAACCACGGAAGGGTAACTGCCATCACGTTAGTTACCATCTCCGCAGCGTTGGCTTAGGCTGAGTCTTAAGCTGACTGCAAATGAATCTGCCTCACCTCAGCCACACCGAGGACAAAAATCATAGAATCATGGAATGGTTTGGGTTGGAAGGGACCTTAAAGATCATCTAGTTCCAACCCCCCCGCCACAGGCAGGGACACCTTGCACTAGACCAGGTTGCTCAAAGCTTCATCCAGCCTGGCCTTGAACACTTCCAGGGATGGGGCATGTCACAGCAGTGCGGTATCCCTGATCTACAAGCATCCCCTAAGTTATCTGGTGTGTCCTTAAGTTTAATTTTCTTGTAAAATTAAAGAAAAAAGGCAGGAAGAAGTTTTTACCCAGAATATTATCCGATCCATTGACAGGTGGAGTGTGTGAGGCAGCTACGTAAGGTGAACTGCTGGTACTGCCACGATGGAAGCTAGACATTGGAGGAAGACTGGCATTTATATCTGTAGGTGAGACTGAATGCGGGGGGTAGCTCTGGAGAGAAGAGAAACAGACACAGGACATTAGGTAGCCTTGAAACGAGTGTTGATACTTTAAGAGACCAAATATACAACACCCAGCTCTTTATTAAAGAAAGGGACTCCTCCATCCTGTGAACAGACCACTACACAGCCACAGGTTTTTATTTATGCAACAGACAAATAAAAGGATGTAAGCTCAATACAGTAAGTTTGTGACTTCTGACAGGTGGGCTTTTAACTGACATACATGAGCAGCAAACAAGACATCAATTCTCCTAAGTCAGATCCCATAAACCAGTACAAAGGTGTTCATCTGTGCCGCGTATCTTACCAAACGGTCATGTGTGTGCAGGCTGCCGTAACTGCCCGACTGGGACATGTGGGACGAGGAACCTCCCAGCATCCCACCGTAGCCAGGCTGGCTCATGCCATTGGATGAACTCCAGAGGTCAGAAGAATTGTGGGTCCCATCTTTTTTGGGTTTTAATAAAAAAAAAGAAATCAAGAAAAATACATTTAATGAAGAAGAATATCAAGTACTACTTTCCTCTACAAAAGAACACCTAATTCAGCTGCTCAGCTCACATCAGCAGGGAAAGGGTGACCAGTTCCTGCCGCGTCTATTTTCATGCCACCACACTGTTGCTATATTTATAAAAAACCTAAAAAACCAACAGCGGCTTTATAGCTGAAATACAATCCAGCCACAGCTGAGAAAATACCAAGTACTCCTGCTAATTACACAGACCTTCAGTTAGGCCAGATTTATATCAAGAAGGTTGATAAAAATTCCAGACTGAAAGAAATAATAAAAAAGGGGTGGTGGGGAGAGAAATTTGGCTACACAGAGCTCATCATAAACACAGCACAAAACGTCGATTAACCTAAAACAAGCAATTTACAGTCTAAAATACCTCAGTACCATAAAAACATGAAAACATTTCATTCCAACAGATTTCAGCAACTGAAATGACTACGTTACATAAGCCTTAAACCCACGTGTCAATGCAGTTTTCCTTCTGTAGCGCAAGCTGAAGAGCTCTGTAAATTCCTGTTCTGGGAGACTGTGCTTTCAATAGGCTCCAAAACCCCATCTGACTACAGCACGAGCTAATGGTATGACGCGAGGCGGAGGAAATGAATTCTGCTCTCGTTTTGCGCAAGGCAAAGCCCCTTTTTTTGGCAGGCTGGATACACGAGCATTTGAGAACTGAAGACTGTTAGCTGATATTGTACAGTCAAATTCCAGAACAGGCAAGAAGCCCTCACCTCATTTTTTCTCTATCACTCCAGTGTGCTGCTCTGAAGCCCCTACAAATCAAAGGGTGGGGGATTCTGTCCATCTGGCCTGGTGTATAATCCCTTAAATTTCAGTCAGCAATTAATGTCATGAGAAAAACTTTAAATCAACAGACAGCTCCCTTCATCTAACTGTTTTAGAAGTACATAAAACGCGAATCACAGGCTCGAGCGCAGTATGTTACCTCTACACTCCCTCATTCACCCAGCTCACGGCACATTTCTACCTGCAAGACAAGCGACATGTACCCAGGAAGTCCTTCTACCCACCTTGCATAAAGAAAGTGCTAGCAAACATACTGCTTGGTGGCTTGGGAGACGGGTAACTGGGCGATTCTCTGTTGAAATCATCAGAACTCGGGGATGGCGCATACACCTAGATGTGGGGGAGCAATAAAAGCAGGTCAGTAACACGCGGGCGCTGCGCATGAAAGAACCCGTAACCGCACACAGGCACACGTACAAAGCACAAATAAAAAAAGAACAGTGTAGCAAGCTGCAGCATTTGTTGCCCTTGTTTTATTTGCTTTTTAGCAAGTTGCCACAGTACAGTGGAACTACAGTAGAATGATCCCAACAACACGCTTTCTGGTGTGCCAACTCAGCCAGGTGGCCCGAGAAAAGCCTGAATGCTGATTTTGCTTTCTGAGCGCACGACTCGCGCAGACTTGTTGCTGAAGATAAAAAAGCAAGATAAAACAACTGGTGCCCCAAACAAATTGTCTTTTAAAACAACTGTATGCCTGTTTGAATATTTAATTAGCTGGCACCCCAACAATCAGAAAGAAAAAAGAACATCCAGCGACAAAAGGAAAAGATTTGAAGGCAGCCATTGTATCACCCATTCAGAGACTTGCACGCCTTTGTGCAGCCACCAAAAACACACGAACGCCAGTCCCCAGAACAACCTTACAACTGCAACATCGGGCAAACGATTTCCACGCTGGCCTAGCACTCCAGCATCTCTTACCAGACCAGCACCACACTGGAAGGACCCTTCTCAGCTGAGAACACTGAATTTCCTTAGCAAGTTGAAACCCTAAGGATTACAAGTGTTTCACTGCAGTGACTCCAAGAATGAACAGCAGCGTGTTCAGGAATAAGTCGGTCAAACCAACAAAGCCCATACGCAGAGACTCAAGGGCTCTGCCCGTTGGTGATGCTGTTCCTTCATACCAGCATTTTGGGCAATATACCAAATATTGCAACGTGACTGATGTATGTTGAAAAAAGATTAAAAAAAAAGAGGCAAGTGAACAAATGTGGCAGCCAAGTGTATCAATATGGAACACCACGAGACCATCTTTGCTACAAAATAACAAACTTGGCATCTTTATTTTTAATCATTCACCTTACTGGTAAACACATACGGCTTCATAAACGCATGTATTAATAATTTTAAACTTTAAAGGTCACATAACACAACTTACAAAGTGCATTCTGCCCTAAAACGCCCAAGTGAGGATTTCTATGCCTTCCCGTGTAAATACGGGCACACACGCTTTCCGCCACCATGGCATCTCTCCCCCTCCCTCTGGGCTGCTCTTCACCAAGCAAGAGCAGGGCCAGGAAAACCAAGCCGGCCAACAAAAAAAAGCCCAAGTTGCCAGAAGAGAAGCACTGTCGACAGGGATATTCGCAAAGTCAAGCGGGCAAGTCTCGTCGCCGTTTGCATACCAACACCCCTCCTCCCCACTCCCAACTGCTGCTCTGCGGCGGGCAGAGCTGGGCATGCGCTTGCGGACAGCCAGCTGGGACAGCGAGGGACCGCTCCACCGCCCTGCGACGGCCCGACATCAACGCCCTGTCAGTGAAGTAACGCCAACTGCGGGATGGGAACTGGGAGAAGAGCACAAGGAACCCAGGCAGGGCGCAGCTGTCCGTACGCGCCCTGTCATGAGAAGGGCGGCAGGTAAAGAGGCACCGGATGGAAAGGAGCCAAGCAGCAAACGCACAACTTCCAGTTGCATGCTTGTTTTAACCATGTTTCTATCAAAATAAATGATTTTTTCTTAGAGAAAGCAAACCTTTCGGGGAGATTTTGTTCAGTATTTTACTTGCAAACGATCAGTTTTTGGAAAAAGTAGAATTGAGATGCTTACCAAACCCGAGTGACAGAATGACAATACGTTATAAGCAATGTTAACAGTGCATATGTATTTACTGTCTACGATAAACGCATGTATATTCCACAGCTCGGACATATTTTAACAGAAATGTCACTCTGTCAAATTGTAAATACTCGCGCTCATAAGACTGCAAACATATTAGGCAAAACTGGGCTTAATTTACAAGTTCTCTGTTGTGCAGAATAACGCAGCATATGCTATAGCTGATGGCTCATCTATCACTGTCACAGGACAGCAGTGGGAACAAAGCTTTATGACATTTAGAACTGCCAGGGAGATGCACGCTGATTAATGCAAAATCGCCCACAATGACGAATTGTACTTCTTTTAAACTGCAACGTTATCAATGAGATCCGTGAATACAAGCTTCGCATTGAAACTTGAGCATTTTAGGTAAGTGGGTGATTTCTAAAAACTGATTAAGCACTACCTCAAAAGGGAAACGAAACCGAAACACTCCTACAAATGTCTCATTCACAGATACATATGTACAAGCCATTAACATAATAAAAAGGTTATGAATTATATTAACGTAAAAGAGGCCCTTCCAAACAGCTACATGAAAGTCCTAGCACAGACACATAACTTTATATAGTTTCTGCTTGTTTTGGTTTCTTAACTATAGCTTGCAAAAACATCGCTGCAATGTTATGAAGCTGCACTTGTGCCAGTCTAGATTTTTCAGATCAAAGGCTTCTTGCGGCAAAACACAACTGATGTGGTCTCAAAGACTTCATTAACTCCAGATGCGGGGAAATAGCCAGCCAATTCCACAAAAGGAGCAAGTCTCTTTTAGTTACAATCAGAACTACCCACAAATTAAAACCAGGCCTCTGATGTCATCTGATCACCTGCAGATGAGCGCCAGGTTTTTTTCTGGTTAATGACCTAATCATAATTTTTATGCTGTGTTACTACAAACAAAATGTAAAAGCAGAGGAGAAAATACACTAAGATTAACCTGAAGTCCGTGAGACGCAAAACACAAAGGTTTTAAATAAAAAGGTCGATCAAAAAGAAGTTGAAGTTTTATTTGTAAGTCGGGGAGCGATGTACCAGGGCTAGCAGTGTGCTCACCCCGAAAGCCCGACACGCGCTGGGACCCCCATCCAGCACGACGTAGGCTCTGCGGCTCTGGCCCGCAGGCGGCTTGCCTGGCTGAGCAGCAGCCCCCCCGGCCTGTGCCCTAGTCAAAGGGCTTGCTCTGCCGCAAAGGCCGAGCAAGGCAGTTGGGAATGCGACGTGGCTGCTCGAGGCGGCCTCTCTTGGCTATTAAACTGATAACAGGGACATCCAGGAAGCAGCAAACCAGTTTTTCCTGGCTGACATTCCCACTAAGACAAGGAACACAGCTGAAAGGCCAGCCTGTCTGCAGTCCCCCCAAGAGGGTTGTCTCCAGCAGGTAGAGAGGAGCCCATCTCCCAGTCCCCTTCAACGCGCTGCGCCCCAAGGCATCGGATGCGTCGCCATGCTGACAAGCAAAACACTCTCCCGTTATGAATGGGAAGTTCCCTTCCGATAAATGCATGCCAAAACCAGTTTTTTCACTTGACTTATCAAGTGGAGGAGTCGGCGTTTTCAGAGCCGTGCTAGAGTGTACGCATCAATCCTGACGCTGCAGCATTTCCGAGGGGTAGGTAGCTCCCGCAGAGGGAAAGGGGACAAATGAGTTGCAAAGGACATCCAGTCAGAGACCCGCGTCCGTCTCTTCCACACCCTGAGCTGGTTCACGTTTCTCCAGTGGGAAAGGCAGGATGACAACCAAGATAATTGCTGAGGGGCAGTGGTGGGAGCTGGCTGCAGAACAGAGCTTGGAAGACATTATCTGTACTACATCAGGCCTAAGCAAAACAAACACATCACCCAGTCACGAAATCTGCCCTGGTGATTAACATACCTAACGAACACTATCGTGGCAGTGGCACGGACCTGATATATCTAAAACATATCAAAGGATTACACAGCGCGCTTCTGTTTGCTAATACAAGCGCCTATAACGTGAACATTAATTGGTAGATGAGGGTTTCCCAAATTTTATGCTAAGTAACACTTCCAAGCCTCATTCTATAAATGCACTGAAGACAGACAACACAGGGTCCTCCCGCTGGCACACTTCCTCTCAGGCAATTTTCCCGTAATCTGTTTCAATTTCTTAAATATTTACCAATGTTTAATATTAATGTTAAAAGCAGATTAAAAAATAGCAACAAAGCAACCAGACCTCACTTCCGATGAGCTCATGCCTTCTCAAGACCATGGCTCCCATCGTGCATACTGCCTATGGATTTACGAATTATGTTATGGATTTAAGCCTAGTTATTAACAATTCTTGGAAGTTCAGGAAAATATTTATCAAGCTGCTGGAGACAGAACTTTCTGAAACCAGCAGAGATGGATGGCCTATTCTGTAGCTTGTAAACTCCGCTAAGTAGTGTGCCTACATTCCATCGGCATCAGTCATGCACTAAGCAAGTGCTCACTGATGAATGATTTGTACGTGTGGCAAAATTTTTACAGCGTATTATCTGCAGCTTTGGCGGCACAAGCTAATTCTGCTGAAAGGCAGCTCTGGGAAAAGGAAACTTGTTTTCATGTGTATTATATTTCTAACAAAAGCAGGCACTAAAACTTCAGGAATGAAGACCAGTAGTAACTATAGTTTTCCATGCTCCTCTTCACAGCAGGACCAAAGATTAAAAAAAACACCAAACACCAGCCACCAAACAACCCACCCTAAATTCCTGTTTAGCTGGTATTTAAGCAAGACGATAAAACGAAGAGCCCTAGTACACGAGATCAGTATATCATATCCTCAATCATACTTTGTTTCCAATACCAGTTGTAAAGGTTCATCCATTTTCAAGCCTCTTCCCAGCATGCAGAATGAAAATAAAACACCCCTTTCAGACAACCGAGCGTCAGCCTTCTCTGCAAATCCAACCACAATTTTTAAGGATGGCATAAAATTCAAACTCCTTGCAGTAGCTAGACTGAATTCCACGTTAGATAAATGTTTATGCAGCGTAGGCATGCTATACATGCCTATTTGGGTATTTTTGAAAAGCAGAATCCTACTGCAATGAGACACAGCCCAAGTACTTCCTAGCTTCTTCCCCAGGAAATGACAAATTGTAACGTCATGTTAAAAAGTGATAGGCAAACTTACAAAAATCCCTATTTCAGTATATGGAAACCTTTCAGCCTGTTCTTTTGATTTTATTTTGTAAATGGTAGTGTGAGACAGAGAGGGGAGGAAAGAGAAGGTAAGGCAGCAGGAACAGCAGCAGAAAAATAAACGTATATTGTGCTTGAAGATGCTTTTAGTATTTTATTTTTGAAGCAAATCTCTTCCCCACACTCTTCAAACAACACTGTTAAAGGACACTAAGCCTTCAAAAATGCCTCATTAAATTCGGATTTCAGGGAAACCAAAAATGGAAAAGTTGAAACTAACCCGCCAGTTTCTTAACCTGTTCCCTGTGTCTCAGAAGGCCCCTGTAGCTGTGGCAGGGATCCCATCACCAGCCTGCAGCAGCAGACACAACGCCATCTTTTGCGGTCGTCTCCCTCCCCTCTGAACTCGGGAGCATTCTCAGTACCTCCGACAGACTATTGTATTGCTACAAGTGGACTTCAACACGCACGTGATTATGAAAGCAAACGCACTGGGCAAACAGGGGCGTGTTACCCTTTGGTGCCCACACTTTGAGAAATATAGATCCGTGCAATACAGCACCTGATCCCATCCCTAGCCGCTTTCATTTGCCCAAGGAAATGGACATAACCTTCCCTTTCAAGCATCAATAAAGCTTGGTGCAGACAAGACACCCTTCTGGCAGGGGACCGCTGCTCAGGAGATTGGCAGGTCAACCCAGTGGAGCGGAGCAGGGGAAACTCTCTTGGGCTGATGCACCGTAACTCATCGCTCTTCAGTGGGATGGGGAGGGGAAAGAGAGAGGCGAGGAACAGGAGAGGGGGGGGGAAATCCAGCTGACCAGTGTTTACTACCTCTCTTTATTCAGTGTCCACAGCCATGTACCCCTAGAGATTTTCCAGATGATCTTATATTTGTCCTGACTTACAAATGTTAGCTTTGACCTTGTCTAAGTTGCTGTGGGCAGCATATGGTAGAGAACAGCTTTAATTGTACTTCTCTCCCTCTACGCTAACTGGCCCAGTGCTAATAAAAGCAGAATTGAATCGTTCTTTTTAGCACCTGGTTGCTCCAATATTTACAAACTGAAAACATTTCACATGGACGTTATTTACTGGGTAACAGCTACAGGAAGGCTTGCTGTCGTGTCATCTAAGCATCACACAGCGCTAGTAACGCTCCTCTCTGCTCCGAGACCGATGGCTGCGTGACAGGCATCTTCTCCACCAAAATATCCCCAAATACACACACCCCTCTGTGTGTGTACTCGTCTATGTGCACATGCATGCACAGGGACACGTTTATAAACAGCCTTTCACACTCAAAATTCTCAACAAAAACAATATCCAAAAAATCCCAATACAAGCTAGGTTGGGGGG
>NW_010257240.1:0-23303 GCF_000690775.1 Eurypyga helias
AGGCCCGGTCTCTCAAGGGCTGGCGGGAGAAGGGGCCGGAGGGGGAGAATGGCCTTTTGCCGGTCCTGGGACTCCCCGCTCCAGAGGGGCAGGGAGGGAGGCTTGTCCGAATTTTGGAGGAGCTCTTGACCTTCATGGTGTTTCTCCTGGTTCCCTTCTCAGCCCCCTTTTCCGTGCATGAGCGGGGAGTTCCCTTAGGAAAAGGGAGGTTTGATGAAGTTTCCGGCACGCTCCGTGGGGATGGGACCTGCTGGTGCCCGTGGTAGCACGGCAGCCGGGTGTCGGAGAGCCCGGCGGGCATGTGTACCCTGGCAGGGCTTGGGAGGGGCAGCTGGCCGCTCGGGGCTAGCTGCCACCCTTGGGGTGGTCCATAGAGCTGGGGTCTGCTTGCTTCAACACTAGCTGAACAGCCCTTTGCTCCAGGGGACACCCTGGCAGAGGTAGGTTTGCAGCTTGTTGGAAGAGGAGCCGTTAGGAGAAATGATGGCTCTGCCTTGCTTTGGCAAGATGCTCATTTCCAAATCCCTTTTCCTGCATGCATCTGAGGCTGCTTGAAATGAGCTCTGGCTTGGACATTTCTGATCGTTTATTTTAAAAACAAGTATATGATTTGATGGAGCCATTGACCGCAGTATAATAAACCCTATTTCATGAGAACTTCAAGATATGGAGCTGAGTTTCTAGTTTTAATTCTTTTCTGTTTGTATCATGACACACTGCAGAGACCCCAGCTACCACTGAGACCTCTCTTGTGGTGGTAGCTACACAGACTGGAACTAGCTCCATAGTCTGGTGGCATCTGTCATTGACCCTGTCAAGGAGAAATGCTAGAAGGAAGCAGAGTAAAGTTGTCCTTGGGTGTTTTGCCCCATCCCTGGCTGTCTTCAGGGCCAGGCTGGATGTGGCTTTGAGCAACCTGGTCTAGTGCAAGGTGTCCCTGCCTATGGCAGGGGGGGTGGAACTAGATGATCTTTAAGGTCCCTTCCAACCCTAACCATTCTATGATTCTATGAATTTTATTTAGGTTTTTCTAGGCTCTCTCTAATTGTGTAATCATAAAGCAAGCTATGTTAAACATGAGACATAATTGTCTTCTTGAAACATTTATTCACTCTACTGGCCAAAAACACAAAGTCCAAACTTTTGGCTGCTGAATTTCAGATTTAGAAATAGCCCTTCCAGCTGGTGGGGCGGCATTCTTCATTGGCATCTGAACCACTTGCAGAGTGCAAGGAAAGTGGAAAGAAAGCATCACAAAATCCCAGATTCTCTTCTAAGCATATCCTAATATTATGGATACATAGATAGATAAAGTCAGGCTTCAGCTTAGAACCAAGGGTGGTATTTTGCAACCTTGGAAGTTTTGTGGTCATCAGGCTAGGTGGGCCATTCTCTGCCTTGGTATCTTTGGAAACCAAGGAAGCAGAGTTGGTGTGAAGGTTGTCTTTCTGTGTGACAAAATTAATTTAAGAGCTGTGACTAAAGTGAAACTATAAGAACTAGAATTTAAAAACATCCTTAGAGGCTTACAGCTGGATAGGCAGCTGAGGCCTCCTAGTGCCCTTCTGTTTTTGTTGAAGGTGAGGCTGCTATCATTAGTCTTCTGCCCTGAATGGCACTTGACAGCATGGAAAAGCACTTGCATAGGATAGTTCCTGTAGTATGCTTTTTTTTTTAACGTGGCATTGCACATTTTATTTCTGTAGCTTTTCACATAATTAGATTCATATGGATTTCATCTGTGCAAGCTATGTTTTTCACTGGACAGAAACAGAAAGTGAAATGCTAATGATTTAAAATTGTGATTAAGAAAGACTAACAAGAAAATTGGAGAAAAAATTAAATTACAGTTGTGTTTACAGCTTTGAAAATATTCAAACCTCCTAGGTACAAGCTAGTGTAATTTACTATGCCTGATTTTAATTTTATATTGCTGCATGCCACTCAAGAAAATTACTGCTTAGTTTAGAAGAAAAACAATGAACAGCTATTATGATATGAGGTCATTGCAAATGTGCCAAGTAGAATCTTGTTCTCCTGAACAGCTCTCCTTTTTCACCTGGTGAGACAAGGCTAGAGGTGACTGGCAGCATCAAGGGACTGGAGAGTTGTAAGTGAAAGAGGCAGGCAGCAGTGCAAGAGAAGGGAAGAGAGGGGCAATGCCTCAAGACAGGAATGGGAAGAAAGATGAACAGGGCTGTGGAGTTTGAATAGCAGTAATGGGACCGGCTGAGTAGACATTTGCAAAGGATTCCCAGGAATACAGAAGGCAGACTTTAAGGAAGGGAGATGTGAGTCAGTAGCTGGAGAAGGTACGGACCAAGGAGAAAAAGGTGACAACAGAGACACTTACCTGAAGAAAGGCTGGGAATTATGGTGCTGTCTTAGGTTTAGAAAGAAGGCTGCTGTTGGATTTGTTGGCATGACCCTGCTGGACTGCCTGTTACAGCAGGACCAATTTGTAATCTATACAGGATACAGTTAGCTCTTAGGGCTTGTGGCCATGCACAGCATGGTTCTGAGTTGGCGAGCGTGGATACAAATGGACAGAAGTATCTTGTGCTGGCTTTGCGTAGCCTTGACTCTGTTCTGCAGGTATGCTGCTTAGTATACATTTCATTCTCTTTCCTTTCTTAGACCTCACCTAAGGATACAGGTACTGTAACCTGTTTGACTGGTTCTGCTTCCTGGTAATTCATCAGGCAATAGATACACAGTGTGTATCTTTTACCAAAATGTCAGAAAACAAATTATTTTATTTCTGCTTCCATTGTTTCAAATTGCCTCTTTCTGCTTGAGAAATTTAAGTAAAATGCAGCTGTGAGAGGAGAAAAACTTATCGATGGAATACATGGTTGGAACTAGCCTTCGCTGCTTGTTGTATGTGCCATGCTTGGGCAGGTGGAGAAAATCCCTGACTCTTCAAGTCCTGGATTCCCTGTGGCAGTTACTGCCATCCTGAATCTGTAGAAGGCCTGTGCTGGTATCCCTGCATTTTAAAAGATGTAACTTGTTGTCTTTGTCTCTGCTAGCTAGCTCACAAGCACAGGAGTTTGTGGAAGGGGAGACAGAGTTAAGCTTGTATGTGTGCTCTGGAAAAACTTTCCTTACCAGGTATCTGTCAAAAGGAAAAATGTTAAAGTATTATCAGGTAGGGGATGTCAATGGCAAGGACCTTCTTTCTAACAGAATTTCCTGGTGGACCAATTAAAGAAGTACTCAGTGATCTTTGTACAATCTTAAAGAAATTTATTTTGGTAGGAACTGCAGGACAAGGAGAAGAAACTTGCACTGGAGGTAGCCTTGGCATGCAGCAAAGAAGATGCTTGCTTTTCAAAACGTAAAGGTCTGTGCTGTGACATCACTAAATATATGGTGGTAGAATAAGTGGCAGAAATCAGGTATACCTGCTGGTGTTTTAACACTCAGCTTTTGGTGTGGCTTCCTTGTTGCGGGTCCTCAGCTGTGATAGGAATCAGAAGGCAAACTTGCTGTTTGATAAAGATTTGAAATGATCTGTGCTGTGTGTTTCTTTGAGCAGCTGTGGCAAAGCTTCGTTTGCAGCGCATGTATTTGTGAGACAAATAACACCACGCTGTTAAGAAGCGTATTTGCATTTGAGAATGACAGGTAGGAAAATGACCAGCACACGCTTCCCAATTCGTGCTGTGCACAGCTTTTTTAGCTGTACAGAAGCAAATATAAGGAGGAGATAGGATACTTGTGATACCTTTCTCTGTACATACCAAGGAGACTAACACTTAGCTTTTTCAGAGTTGTGCTTCTATTTTTCCCTTCTTTAAAGGATATCTTTATTGCTACAGGCAGTTTTACACAAGGACTTGGATACACACTTTAGTAAGTTACAGTTGTCTTACCTGCGTGGTAAACACTGACCATAATGTACTTGAATTATTGTAAATGGAGATGAAATCTTTTGTCACTGAAGGCTTAAACTAACCTGTTTTACATCTCTATTGAATAAGAACATTCACATCAGCTCATGCTCAGTATTTCATTAAGCTGAGGGTTCTTAGTCATGAGATCAAGTTCATTTGGTAAATAAAATGAAGGAAAAAGAGAGTTCTGTGCCTAATTTGAGGAAATAGAAAAAAGACTCTTATTCAGAAGTTGTCATTCATGTGTTTTAAATCAAATACACAGAGATGATGGCTTCTTCATGGTTTATATGGTAGGTATTTGTATCTTAGTGAAAACTGGGGCTTCAGTCTTTTTTTTTTTTTTTAAACTGAACCAAAATGCTCTGTGAAACTATTTGCTGTTACAGAGTGAAGCTTAATACAGTCTCTGTAAATAAATATTTGCTGTAGCAGGGATTTACAGTGTGGGTCTCCTGCATTGTAATTTGGCAGCAGTTCACTCTGGATGTGTGTTTCTCCCTGATATTATACCCTTTGCCAAAGAAGCCTCTGTAGAAGTTACGTAGTGTCTGCAACATTACTCTGCTAGTTTTGGTTTCTGCAGACATACATCTTCTGTTTTTTTTTTTTTAAAAGTTTTGCTGAAAAATACAGTTCATTTACATTGTAGTTGGGGTATGTTAATTTCTCTCTCCTAAGGTTCCTCTAGGCTTTCTTGCTGTGAGGTTTCCTCTGTTGGATTCTGTAGAGTCTCTTTGTGTGCTTAAGAATCGCGTGTTGAAAACTTTGAATGCCTGCAAAGGGTTTTAGGTCTTGAAAGTATGACAGATACCTGATCAAAATGAAGGATGTTTGCTGTTGTATTGGGCTTGCTTGGCAAGGTTTGGGTGGGAGGGGGAGGTGAGCTGCAGGGTTGGGTTTTGTTACCTCTTCCTTTACTTTACAGTTAATATCCCTGTCATTATACAAGTGAATTTAAAATCTCTGCAACCCTGGCAGTGATTCATTCTTCGGTAGGCTTGTGTGAACGGAGGTAGCAGAATGCCAGCAAACTGCTCAGCTGTGGTCTTACCTGCCTGGGTGAAAATGGTTCTTGATTTCCCATTGGGAAATAGCAGTGAAAGGGAGTGGTTGCTGATAAGCACCCAACAACTTGTCGTTATGGAAGCCCTGACTGATAATACAGTATTAAAAAAGACTGCAGCTCATAGAGCGCTCTCAGGACTAGGGTAAGGTGAGGCTCTGCTGCTTCCTCGCAATCATGCCAATGGCCATAGCCATGGAATTAGTTCCTAATGTACAGATTATGCACCAGCTAAGTGCAGAGCTGTAGTCTGTACCACATCTGTGGACAAAGCAGTATTGACTAGTGGGACTGTTGAAGTGACTGATACTAACCTGATACAGATCACTGTGTCTAAAATCTGGTGATCTTCCAAGTAGACGGCAACTGTTATGGCATTTTGAGGACTGCTGTGTTCTAGTGCACTGTTGTAATCACTCTCTCAAGCTGAGCAGTTACATCAACCTTACAAATGCTGACTGATGTCCTTGTACTGTATATCATAACAGGAAAGGATATTAAGAGAATTGTGAATGAAATAATAAAACATCTGCTGAAGCAAAGCCAACTTTGATATCAGCTCAGTGTTATGACTCATTCAGTAAGCCAGAGCTCTTTAAACAGACATAAATGTTGTTATCTAGTCAATGTCTGACTTTAGTTAGAAACCACAAAAAAATTCTGCTTTCCAAAGGTGACTGACAAGCTAATGAATTACAGAGAAGACAAGATAATAGTTTTGATTGATGTAATATACTGGTCTTTGGTTGGTTTTGGGTTTTTTTTTGTCATTATTATTCACTTCTATTTTTTTGAAGAGAAGCAAAAGCATTCTGAAACGTGAATAGCCACAGTAATGTAGTCACAGAGGCTCTGTGCTGGAAGTGTATCCTTAGGAAAGCCCTGTTGTGAGGGCGACTGTCTAGACTTTTCAATTTTGTCTTACTCTGCTTGCTTCTATTCTCTCCCAGTTCAGAATTTGAGAGGGGGTTGATGGAAAGAAGGTGGAACAAAGAATACCAGAAACCAACCTAAAAATTGTGAAATAAGTTTTGAGGGATGCATTTGAAATTGTCTAAATCTAATGCTGCTGTGGGGTATTAAAGGCCTGAATAAAAAGATGTTTTTCTTTTAACCATGGAAGTGTACTTTGAATTGCCATAAGGGGTGTATTACCTTTGCATACAAGCTCTCTACCCTAATAGCATTTTTCTGGGAATGTCCTGCATCCATGATCTCAGCAGGTTTGTGGAACAGACCTTACAGCATCTCTTTGGGTCATTGCATCTCTCACTGTCCCTGCCCCTGGTAGGGGGGTTGGAACTAGATGATCTTTAAGGTCCCTTCCAACCCAAACCATTCTGTGTTTCTATGATTTTTGGGGAGGTAGGAGGGGTGTAATCTCATCCCACACTTTGCAGTGTTCTGTATGGGCACACAAGCTGTGTGTGATTGCTTTGATAGCTTTGCTTTAGGTGAACTTTCCATTTATGTGCCATGCTCGAAGGGTGGCAAGCGTAGGCGATACAGGAAGGAAGCATAAGGTAGCGTTGGTTGTGGTTTTGTTTCTGTTGTTAACAAGTAGAAGAAGTTTTACTTGTGCATCAGGATCCAAAAGCTTATGTTTTTTTCTGTATGGATTTTTCTTCTTCTTTTAGAGTTCCCTGATTCTTGGATTTGAAAGGAACTTTTAAGACATCTGGGCTGTGGTTTTGTTACTGTACAGAAAGAATGATTTTTGGCAGCCAAGATAAAATGCATACTCATTTTCTCAGGAAAGTTTTTGCTCCCTGTTTTGGAGAGATGATGTCTCTTTAATGAAATAAGTATGTTTGGATCTGAACTGAATCAGTATATTTGGATCTGAATAGGAATTAATTAAATATTAAGTGGCAGAGGGGTGACATGTCCGTTGTATCTTGGGTGTATAATCTGCATGGGAATGGTGCACTTTATATGTGTAGTGGTAGGATGAAATATTGGTGTTCCATACTTCATGTGGGAGTCATCTGATGGACTGTTTCTGAAGAATGGCAGGCATTTTTTAGCAATAGTGTGGTATGAGCAGCAAAAGTTTTGTATATACAGAAAGTATGATGTGCCGTTCCTATGTAAAAACAGTAGAATTTCATAAAAATCAGACACAATGACATTACAGTCTCCTAAGAGCTGTTTCATGTATCTGGAAAGCAGAACAACAGTAAATGACTAATTAAGAGGTAGTTCAATTACTGCTTGTGCTTGTTGGAGGCCGGGATCTACCATGTTACGTTTCAGGTTGCCCTTTGGTTTACCCTACTATGTGTCTATAATTTCCAAGGGGATCATCTTAAAAAACCTCTTCGCCCTCATTTAGTGTTTAGAATGGCTTTTACTGGATCCAAGTATTATCGCTTCCCAAAGAGGTTCCTTTGGGGGCAGTTTTTCCTTTCCTCACTGGGCTTCTTATTTTCTCAGAGTTCATTAGTCTGTACTTGGGTAGCGTTCCTGTTCACTAAGAGGGGAATCAGAAGTGGGTGTGCATTTCAAAACCTTCGTTTCACCGTGCTGTGTACGTTTTCTTGAACGCAACAGGTCTGCTCGTGGGAACATTAGATGCGGTGTTGGATTCTACATCGAAAGTCGCCCCATTTCGCATCCTGCATCAGACACCAGACTCTCAAGTCTACTGGTCCATTGCATGTGGTATGTACTGTGATTTAGAAGCTGAGTTAAAGATGAGGGTACAAAGTATGGGGTCTGTTTTTGGGTTAATCCCCTCACATCATTATTCATTCTCATGTTCTCTAAATGGTTTTAAATCATTTGCAAACCTGAGATTGACAGTAGTGTGTGGTTACAGTCAGAATGTACCTATGACCTCTTCCTGTGACAACTTCTGATTGCCTGCCTTCTGCACATCAGGTACTGAAGCCTTGGTGCTCTCTTGGAATAACAGGGGTGCAATCTTCTGTAAGCTGCAGGTGTAACGTGGCACAGTTTGGGATGATAGGGAGAAGTTCACCCTTGGGAGTATAAAGTGTGCTGTATGTAGGAATAACAGGAGCTGCTTATCCTAATGGTTTTTTATACTTTATCTTTGCTTGATAAAATGAGCCAGGTTCCCAGTCATGGTCGGAGCTGAATTCTTCCTCGTATCTGTCGTTCTTGCAGTTATTTGTCTTTCTCATATTGTGTTATTAATAAGTAGGAAATGGAAAAGAAAATTGACCTTGAGAGTGGAGTATGTGATTTTTCCTAGAGCATGCTTGTTGTTAGTGTGCGTGGGTTTATTTTGTTGTGGATTTTGTTTGTTTGGGTGAGGGTTTTGTTTGTGTTTGGGTTGTTTGTTTGTTTTATTTTTATTTGAAGTTTGGCAGCATCTCCTGAAAGTGAAGCCTTAATTCTTTTGTGCAGGCTGCTTAACTACTGGATGTCCAAGGAGACCTCCATTACAAAAGTTGAGAATTTTATTTCATAATCAATAATCAATTTATTTCGAATAATAAGAATAAAATAATCTTATTCTTTTATGCATCACTTTTTTCCTCTGAGCATGGTCTGGTCTTTTATTGGAATTAATTAATATTGTCATGTGGTCTAATGCTAAGAGTCACTGTTGTGGAATTAATCTATTTCTTAGGCTTTTTGAAAACTCTGAAAACATCTATAATTGCAGTAAAAAAGAACCATATATTTTAGTTATTATTCTATGCTTTAGGGGTTTTTTTAATTAGTAGTGTTCATTAAAGAAACAAGACTCTATCTAGACTTCTCCAGGCTCTAGGCCTTCCTTTTAGTTGGCCTGTGGCAAAAGATGAGCTTTGCAGGAAATCTGCTGTTCTGCAAACGCTTACATGTATGAGTAATTCCACTAGTAAATGCTATACTGTTGGATTTTGCTGTTATTGCTTTATTATGAATGTTCATTGCTTCACCTTACATGAAAAATTGTGTCTCTTGCTGTCTTACTTTCAAAATACAGATTTATTCTTTTAGTTAATGGTTTACACATTTCATGCTGTAATGCTAATCTGGTCCTGTTCACATTCTGCAAGGACTTCTCTGAATGTCAATAGTCAGTGAGAGCGCTGTATAATTACAATTGAATGTAATTCATGACATGTCACTTTAAAAGGGCAGCCTTATAAAATGGATAGAATTTGAACAGTTTGTGAATTGGCAGTAAATAAAATTTTAGGACTACTGGTGAAGAAGTCAGAACTGATGGTGACAGGCTGTCAAAAAGGTGCTGTGATAAGTAGGTTGGAAATACACTCTGGGGAGTTCTAATGACATCAGGTCAGCCCTTGGGAAAACACAAAGGGTAATCTTCACTGTAGGAATGAATTTATATCAATTCTGTGCTGTGTAAGTATATTTTACAACAAAAGGTGACGTAATGTAGTTGTACTTTGTGTTAGAAACAGATTATTCCTTCTGTGAACAAACTGAAGAGACTGCATTGTGTTCCTGCTATTACATATTAAGGATATGAAACGGTGCTCCTAAATCATTTCAATATTTAATAAAATGTTTCATCTTTACTGTGCCACATCTGTGCCTCTGATTCACACTGTGACTCAAATAATTGGTTTACCTGTGTAGTCTGAGAAAAATAATTAGTTTGCGATTTAATTGCTATGTTAATTATTCTTCATGTAATTTTTTTAAGTGTTGTTGCAAATCCACCCTGTGTAGTGCATTTAATCATATTTAGAACAATTTCTGTCCATTCCCAAGGCAACTTTTAACTAATTCTGTGGAGTCCATTGGAAGTTGTTTAATTTATCTTTTCAAAGTAAATTGAGAAAAAAGAAATTGTTGAAGGTGTGTACTTGCTTAGGGATGTTGATAATATGTGATTACACTGACTGGTTTTATTTGTGAGCATTCCTGTGGAGGATGAAACTGCCAGTTAATTTATATTCACAAATCCCCCTGTTCAAACCTGTGCAAATTCTTTCCCTCTCCCTGTCTCCCACCATCTGATGGGGAACCACCTGTCTTTAAAGAACTGACTCAGGGTTGAATTTGCTGGACCTCTGTTCTTGTTTCTCTAGCATCATGTCTGCTATAACCACATGCATAATTTGTAATGGAGTATGTGAAAAGAATAGGATGGATTATCATGAGCATTTTGAAGTTAGTGGGTAAGAATGTTCTTACGTATTTAAAGTAAACCAGTAACATAAATGTATTTCTGGAAAGTTCAGGTGAGTTAGGTTTTCCTGAGCTATAAAGTTGCAGGGACATTCACCATATAGCAGGTGATAGCTCTCTGAAACCTTGATTAAAAAGCACTGTGAACTGAATAAAGTAACAAGGTTGGCGTCTCTGTAAGGTGCTTGAAAATACAGTGTTTATGTTTTTGGAACATTACATTTTATCTTGGCTCTATGGTTTCTACATTCCTTATGGTTATTGATAACAGGGTTTTTAAAGTTACTCTTCCTTTTGCACATAGGTAATGAGAAACAGTCCTTATTCCCATGTGCATGAGTCCCAGAGGATCCAGAAGGAAAAAAAAACCCCTAATTCTGGTGGTGTCATAGTTTCAAGGATCATTCAGCTTGTATGACTGAGCAAGCCTTTTTTCCTCCAGCAGCAGTTAGTTCTGGTGTATGTTTTCCATATGGGGTGCAGCTGTCCTGTCCTCTTGTAGAAGCCTGAAGTTGCATGAAAACGATGTGTTGTTTGCAATTGCAGCATAAGCAGAACTTTATTGAAAGCGGGGTGACATTGTTTCCTGAATGGTGGTTGCCTAAGCTTTAGCGTGGTTAGAATTACAGTTAAACTGTGACTTGATAAGGGAAGGAGGTAAAACTATGACTTATACTGAGCACAAGAAAGTACCAATTGGTTGTTTGTTGCAGGCACCATAAATGGTTGATTCAAGTATCCAAAGAGAAATCTTTGCTCCTTCCTGGTTACGGTGATGTATGCTTTACATCCCTACACCTGCTAGGATTTTGCACAGCAGGTCTAAGTCTTGGAGTCCTACTCATGGAAACCTGTGGGCCAGTGATCACAGCTGAGCATATCAAAGGCCAAGATTTCATTTTCTTCTTAGTCTCATGAATTTAATCTCACATTTCCCACCTTCCAGACTATTAACCTGGGAATGTTCTAGTGATGCTCTGCCATACATGTTGGGGAGATACTGCTGAGCTGAAGGAACTGTCGGACCAAGTTGGGCTTGCACGGAGCCGCACAATGCTGGCAAAGCTGAGATGCTTCTGGGTGTAGAAACTAGAAATATAGCTGCTTAAAGGGCTTAAAAATTAAAAACACAGCAGTGCACACTTTTAATGTACCCCAAATACATTTTTGGTGTACACAAGACAATAAATTTGAGATTTGTGATTTGGACTTGGGTATATAAATTACCCTGTGAAATGGGAATTTGCGAAGTATTCTCTTGATTAATATTTTTAGGGAAATTATTGAAGTCTGTTCTAATTTTAAGTAATACTAACTTTCTCTTTCAATCAGGATCCAGCAGAGAAGAAATAACAGAACACTGGGACTGGTTAGAACACAATGTTATGAAGACTTTATCAGTATTTGATTCAAATGAAGATATTACAAGTTTTGTCCAGGGAAAGATAAGAGTAAGTAACAGGCATGTGACATAATTGGGAAAAGCTAAGTATTTTTTTCCTCTAAATGTACATGAATAATATGTCCTCTTTAAAATATCAGAGGACAATATCATAATGTTACATACTCCTGACTGAGTAGTTTGTGTTTGTTAACTTCAACACACTCCATTGTTTCTATTTAACTTGGTGGATGAGTCTGAAATAGCACATTTGATTTGTGACCTGTGTTTTGATCCTCAGACTATTCTTCTTGTTCTAAAACTTGCTGTCCTGTTAGGAGACAGCTGTGCTGTGTGTATGCAGGTGCATATATGACACCCACCACATGGATACATATGTAAAGCAACTGATTCTTTTGTTTTAGGGTTTGATTGCTGAAGAGGGAAAAGGTACTTTTGTAAAAGAAGATGATCCTGAGAAGTTTCGTGAAGGTCTTATGAAGTTTGAAAAGTGTTTCGGATTACCGGAGCAGGAGAAGTTGGTTACCTATTACTCATGCAGTTACTGGAAGGGCAGAGTGCCCTGTCAAGGATGGCTTTATCTTAGTACCAACTTCCTTAGCTTTTACTCATTTTTGCTGGGAGCAGAAAGTAAGCAAGCCTTGATACTAAGCCTAGTCCCTTCACGTTATACTGTTTATCTTTCAGATTTGAAGAATTTATCCTATGTCCTGAGGGAGCTATTTTGCCATGGAAGCAGATGCCCACACAGAATAGAAAAAACTGCAAACATGAAATACTTTATGGAAATGAATACATTTGTGTAACTTACTACACAATGCCATTAGTTTTCTTCCTCTATATAAGCTTCTGCAGGTGACTGTAACTAAACATGTCCATCATCTTTAATTCATGCTGCATATTAATTTAGCCTGTGAGGATTAGTTACTTCACATACAGACTTGATATTTCACATGGGTGCACTGCAACAAATGCCTGTGATAATGTGAGCTATAGCTGTATTTATGTGAAAACTAGAAAGTGTAAAGAAAGTAGGATCCTTTCTAAGCTAATTTTCATTTTTATTAGGAAATGAAAATTTCCCAATAAAATGCCAATACATGATCAAAATGCCAATATATGATCTAAATGCCAATACATGATCAATGTAGTTTAAAAAGCCCTGATGGTAAACTGTTAAATTGGGGTAGCTTATATGCTGGTGTTTGTTTGCAATTTGCAGTTTCACATGAAAGGGAAGAAAAGGTGATGTAAGCTTGTATATACATGGTGTGTCTTTAATGTTTTTCGTTCTATAAAATTCTTTCACATGGAATTATTTTATAGGAATTGTGAAAAGAGTGATTTTTTTTGTGCTTGTGAGTTTGTACCCCTTCCAAATGTGTTATCATTTTACTATATTGCTTAATTATATTTTATTTGTGCTCTTTACTACTCTCCTGTTTTTAATATGAGGGTAGCAGCTAACGAGAAGTTACTCACATCTGCTTATATTTGTATTTTCAGTAAAACTTATTATTTCCTGGGATGAAATATCAAAACTTGAGAAGACTTCCAATGTGATTCTGACAGAGAACATTCATGTGTGCTCCCGTGGGGAAGATCACTATTTTTCCATGTTTTTGCACATTAGTGAAACATTCCTTCTCATGGAGCAGCTGGCCAACTATGCTGTTAGGAGACTTTTTGACAAGGAGACCTTTGAAAACGACCTAGTCCTTCATGACCCCCTGCAGATCACCAAGAGGTAATATATTGCTTGGAATCGGCTCTGGGCCCAATACTTCTTTAGGCAGAGGGGAAGAGAATCCTTGTCTCAAAGACATATGTAAATGTCAGCAAAGCTGGTGTTGTCCTCTTAAACTAGTGTCTCGTGAAAATTTGGGATAATGCAATGCGAGGCATTGTACGCTGATGTTACTTTGCAGTATTAAAAGCCTATATGAAGGCAGGAAGTGATCAAACTCTCAGCTGGTCTTAAACTACAGGGTTTATAGTAGTTTGAATTTTGTAGGGCGTTCTAGCAGCATTTAGGATTAGAAAATTAAGAATGAAGCTGGAATGTCTCCAAAGAGACCTGATGAGGAAGGGTAAGGTGCAGAATACATAGTTTAATAAATGTGTGTAAATAATATCTGCACGGCTGTTCTGCCACTGGAGGTGGGTGGTAAAATCAACGTGTTGCAGATGAATGCACAGCTTTCCTTATTTACGACAGTAATTCAGGCTGTGGGAAAGATGTGTGTATGAGTAACCTGATGGTTAGGGTCATTTCTCCTCAAGGAAGGTATGTGATTATTCCATGTAGTAATTTTACGGTTTCTCTTCAGTTCTGGCTTCTGTTGAAGGAAATGTTGCCTTTTCCTCAGAGAGCTGTCAAATTCTCACTCAAATGATCAGGTTTTGATCTGTGGACCGCAGCTATTCACTGTGAAAAGTAACCAGGAAAAGCAAGTCTGTTGTTAGGTAATTTAAATTCACATGAAGGGACTAAATATTTATTGGAAAATGTTACCTGTCTGCAAATCAGAAATTATGATAAAGGATTTTTCTAATAATTGTTTGGCAGCAATGCTGGAGAGGGGTATTGCCTTACAACCAAGACGTCGTTTCTGGCTCTAGTAACCTGTGAAGAGTTAGCCCATGGCAGCTGTTTACAACATGTAATATATTTCTAGCTAATTAACCCTTTTTGCCAAGCCGAAACTTGTAGGTTTAAATGGACTATTCTGAAGGGTGGGGAAAGAGATCAGATTAGGCTGTTAGTATGTTTTTCTGCATTACCTGTAGGCCCTGATTCAGCAAAGTGCTTTACTGTGTAAGAACATGCTTGAATCTCCTCCTGTTTAGAGGTATTTAAGTATTTTGTTAAGAAGGTGTATATAGGTAGGTGTGGTCCTGCCCTTTGTTGCCTCTTCAAGCAAAACATTGAACCTTCCAGGTCGACCCTATGGATTATGGGAGAGCATGATGTTTTACTGTCTTTCCCCAAGGTATTTTAAACATTTCTATTTATAAAGACATTTTAAACTTACTTATTTTTCTCTTCTCTCTCCTACCCTGTTCTTTGTTTTGTTTTTAATCTAGAGGCCTAGAGAGCCGTGCCCACAGTGAGCAGTTTAGTGCATTCTTCAGGCTACCCAAAGAAGAGACCTTGAAGGAAGTTCATGAGTGCTTCTTATGGGTTCCTTTCAGTCATTACAACACCCATGGGAAAATGTGCATTTCAGAAAACTACGTCTGCTTTGCTAGCCAGGACGGCAGCTTTTGCAGTGTAATCATTCCATTGCGAGAGGTAATGCAGGCTGCAAGTCAGAGCCAGTTATACCTGAAGTTTTGCACTTGTGTAGTTTAATGCCAGTTCAGCAGATTTTTCTTTAGGATCTGCTTGCTTTACATGATGTCATACATTTCTCCCTACATGAATACTGCATGTAGGAATTCTGTTTGTAGGTTTATAGAACTGCTTTCATGTTTCAGCTTTGTTCCCTGTATCTTCTTTCTGTTTTCTATTTACTCTCATTTCTATAGCTGGGTACAGAATCCAAATTTTTTAATATTTTTTTTTTTAATGAAAAAGCTTATACTTAATTTTTAAAGTTGAGATAATGAGAGATTCTCAAGAAAAAAGTAAAGAATTGGAGAGGGTAGATGATTTTGAAGGTTAGTAATTGCTCTGCCATGTTTGTTTCTTAGCTCAATAGTGCAATTCTTTTTGCAGCAGTTGAGCAGTGCTGTCTGTTCAAAAATCTATAGGAAAACCCATCGATAGTTGTCAGCAAACAAGAATCAATGCCATTACAGCTCATAGTCTCAACTGAATAAGGGCCGTATTGTAAAGGACAGAGCATTTGTATTGCTGTAGAGTACTATAGCTAGACTGTGGAATAACTTCTGGGAAAAAAACCCATTCTCCATCCCTGTCTTGACTTCATGTGATCTGTGACATTGCCACATTTCAGTCTTCCAGTGTTAAAAGCTTTTCATCAGCAACCAGACATATTTACAATAGCCTAAAAATTAACCAGGTCCTGTAATTGCTCTGTAATTGCTCTACCTGCTCTGTGTACATACTGCCTGACATAAGACACCTGACACAGGAGGGTGAGCTGAGTTAATTTCAGCAATACACTTGGTGTTCCCCACCCAGATAAAGCAATTTCTAGTCCTGCAAACAAGAGACTTCCATAACCTGTGAAAAACAAGAAGAGGCTATGTTAAAGGAGCAGACTCTAAATTTATTGTTGTGGATTGTCAGGTCCTCAGTATTTGTTCCTCAGTAATGCAGAGTTTTTCTTGCAGTGGTCTTTCATTCTCTAACAATGTAAAAGCATCAGCAGTGGCAGTCAGTCTAGCTATTCCTGATTGTCTCACTTATACTTGCAGTATTAGCTGCTCTAATCTGTAACTGTTCCATCGTGGCAATTAAAACCAGCTCCGGCTGTCGTGTGTTATGGCAGCTGTCTTTGGAAGGGTATTCTCCGTAGAAATTCATTCTTGCGAAACTTGTTTCATTTGTTTGCTTGCAAAAGTCGTGGTTTGCCTGCTTTTGGATGGTAAGAAAAAAAAGTAACAGCTCCAGCAGGTAGAAAGAGGCAAGATTTTCAGATAAGCTCAGCACTCACAGCTGGGAAAACCTTTTCAGAGATTTTGGTACTCTGTCGAAAATCTATCGCATAATACTTAGTAGCTTGTGCTAATATAGCTCCAGGTCACTGAGCTTTGAAAGTTGTGAGTTTGTTACTTTTGCTACTAATTCTGCTTGTGTGGTGCTTCATATGGCTGTTCCATGTAGACATGTATTTTTAACAGGTTTTCTCTTTTAGATGTAAGCTGATAACATTTCTTGCCTATTTTATGTATCCTTGCTTCTGCAGGTCACAGGGGTGGATAAGGCAGATCCAGCCAACAGAGGAGTCAGCATTAGTACCAAAGGGAAGACAGCTTTTCGTTTCACAGAGGTTAGAGATTTCGAACAGCTTGTGGCAAAGCTCAGAAGGAAATGCAATGCAACTTCAAGTCCACAGCACACCATAAATACAGAGGTAACTGCTCTGTGAATTCTGATTTCTTAGTACCTGTTCTTAGGAATCAGGTTGTATAACTAAGTGTTTACATATTGCTGTCTGTTTTGCTGTGTAATGCAACACATTTGTATTTAAGCCTGAATGTAGACACAAGATGGGTAACAATGTCTGCTTTACTTCTAGATTTCAAGTTGTTTAAATATTTTTTTTTTTCCTCTTTAAAAGATCATGTTCACATCTCTTGGCTTCAGACCCTTCACATTAGAACAGAAGTCCACCCGTCTCATGTAAAATTCTGTGTAGCTGTGTTGGTTTTTGCCAGCTAACTATCTGACTCGGGAAGTTCATGGAATGATTGTAAGGTTGCTTCTACATGTGAAGGAATCTGTGTGTGGTTTCATGCATGAGAAATAAGAAAGCAATGGCAAAACATCCCTGACGAGCATTTCTTACTATAGTTGCTGTTATCTCTTCCCTGAAGACTTTTCCGTGAAAAAGAAACTAAATAGAATCAACTGGAGTAGCCTCTAAAGTGTCAGTTGTGAGAATGGATAAGCATACAAATAACTGCCTTTTGGTAGAAAATAATCAGTGTATCAGCAAAATCTCTACCTTGAGATTTTGATTCTTAAGGGTTTAAAGGCAAAAATGAGTAATAAAAGGAAGATAGTTTGATATCAGCAAAAATGCTCAGCTGACAAGGGTACAGCACAGCCCTTGGGAGACCTGAGTGGTAAGGTCTGCTGCTCAGGGGCATTCCCTTTCAGATTACCTTATTTTGGGTTGTATCTGCATTATTTTGACATACCATGCTAAGTCATGTACCTCTGGTTTTAAGGTGTGGAAAAATAAATAACTCTGTGCCCATATGAAAGAGAATGTGTTGAACAATGGTGCTCCTGTGAATGCATTCTGGTTTGGGTTCTTTGCTTTCCATCACGTTTGAAAAACAATTCAGGTTCTAATGCTGGTTTTCAAATGCTCTCAGCATTTCTGTGCAGTTCAGTATGTACCTCCATTTAAATAAGTGTTTTTCTTTTGACTTCAGTGGTGATGGTTGGTCAGGGCTCCCTATCATAGTTCTCATTATGAATATTTTTCTTTTCATAATCAAGTTTTTGGCTGTAGAGACGGATTTTTTTTTTTTCAAGTGTAGCCTCCTGAAAGCCCAGCTGTGCAGAGCAGTAAGTGGTATCAGTGCTGATTCTTGAAGGATTGTTTGGCATTTATAACTACCACTGTTCCCTTTTTTTTTTTCCCCCCAAGGTTACAGCTAGTTCTGCCTCTGACAGTCCGAAGGATTTTGATGGGGGATCGTCAAAGAGGGGTCAGGGAGATAACAGCAAAACTGTCAGTACAGAGGCCCTAATGACTGTCTACCATCCTCAGGATGCTGAGAATCTAGACACTAAGATGGTAAGGGTTAAATTGGTTTTGGAATCTAATTGGAAAGGACTGAAGTATATTCAAAATGCATTCCAGCAAGGCTGCTGATTTCCTGTAGGGCGTTGCCAGCCTTAGTCATCTGCATTTTCTGGTTTTGGAGTCCACAGTGTGCTCCTTCATGGCTCTGTTCAATTTTCTGCTCATCTCGTTTAGTAACGATATGCCTTATCTTCATGGAGCTAATTTCTCCTGCTCTTCCACCCCTCAGGGAAGAGTTGGCAGTTTGTTTTGTGATAGTGAACATGTTTCATGTCTATCTGAATTGTCAACATACAAAGTCACTACAAGCTCTTTGGGACCAAGGAGAATGTTATCACGAAATTGACTTCATTTCTTCCTTGCTTCATTTTTTGCACTTCTGTCTAACAAAGTTATGCCCTGGGGAATGTTTCTGTAATTGTTTTTGCAGCAGGACATCCTGGTTTTGCTTCTCCATAGTATGTGCAAGAAACAGAAAAGTTTCATTTTAAAGTTACTCTTTCAGCAGAACTGGGTAAATTTTAAATGTGGAATTTTTGATATTAGAAATATCAGAAAATAAACACCATCTGGGCACCGTATTTTCCTTCTTCTATTGACTTACCTGTTACCAAGATCTTGTTACGCTGGTCATCACAAAGCAGTCACAAGAGTGGGATGTTTTAAAATTGACACAAGGTACAATAAACAGATGTGTCTGTATGTATCATACGAACATATATATTTACATGGAAACAGCTGAAAAAGAATCTTACAAGAGTAAGTTTTAATATACCTCTATTTATTTGCCATAGGAATGTTGATTTTTATTATCCATTCTGCTGGCAGTGCACTTCTGGAATGCCGCAGGAGAACTGTGGTGGCAGAATTCGCCTGCACAGCTGCACCTTGCACTGAGTAGCTGTCTTACTGCTTTACCACTGTTCATTGACTCCCTTTCAGTCCCTAGTACTTCATGGTCCTTTGATAATAATGTAGTTTTTGCTGATGTGGTGTCAAAGTTGCAAATGGTTCCGTCTAGAGGTAACAAATAGGGCTGCCTACCTATTGATTTTAAAAAAATTAGTTTAGCAGACTCATGTGAATAGTGAACAGTAAAACAACAAGTAGATGGTGATGACCTAATTTAAAATTGCTGGTGAACAGTTACTGCTGTTTGTGGCTTGTAATCATTCTCGGGTGGGAAGTAAGGAGAAAGTTGTATTCAGGAATGGCTTGAAAAAGGTGAAAGGGAGTGATTGATTGCTGTCTTAATATAGCAACGGGGGGGCTTCAAGTGAAGTTACAGGTGGCAGGCTTGTCTGGGTTCAGAAAGCAATTTGCAGGGAAAAATCTGCTGTATGTTGTTAAATTCAGAGAGATGCCTCTGCTGAGGAGGTGCCTGTGCTTCTGTTTGCTGGAGGATGGAGGTGGGTTTTGCAGACGTTTGCTTGATCTTACTGTCCTATGGCACTTGCTGTTCGTTTCTGTCAGATGGAATACTGTCAGATTTACCTTCTGTCTGATCTGGTATAGACATTCTTGTAATAATCTACAGTGAAGAGCAGTAGGTCATGGAGGAGATTCCATTGTATGTGGAACTTCTACTATGCACAGATTAGATTTTGCTCTGATTTGATCATCATTCATTTCACATATCAATATGGATGGCAGTGCTGCCATTTACCAGTTTATATGAATATAACTGAGAGCAAAATTTGATTGTGTTCTCTGAAACATGTGGAAAATCTTCCTGTATACTTAATGCTTGTTGTCTTCTGCTTTTCACAGCTGAAAGAAAAAATGAAGGAGCAGTCCTGGCACATCCTCTTTGTCGAACGTGGACATGGTGTCAGTATGTTTCGAACAAAGAAGACTCGAGACCTAGTTGTAAGAGGGATCCCGGAGGCATTAAGAGGAGAGCTCTGGCTGCTCTTCTCAGGTATCGCATAGCAAGTATAATTGATTCATTCTGTAGACTCTACCGTATAGATGTTCTGGTTACTGCCTGAACGTAGTCTGGCAAGCAGTGCTCTGGCAGCTTATCCAAATCTTTCTGAAGAGAGACACTTCAAAATGAGGGACGGGATAATTTTATCTATTGTTTGGCATTGATTCAAACTAAACCTGCATCTGCTTGGTTTAGCCCAAGAAAACTTGGGCAAAATTGTAGGTGAAAGGAAACTCTGCCCCCAATGAAGCAAAAAAGTACGTCAAAAATCAACTTTATAATGGAAAGTGACTTAGATTTCCTCCAAGCCTTATTTTATTTAGCTTTTCTGTTTTCACTTCAGAGTAATTCCATTAATTTCAGTAGAATTGCTTTGATACATTGCTGCAGTAACATCTGGAGATTCATGAGGCACCTCAGTGGTCACCAAAAATTTTTATAGAAATTGCAGCACGTTAGCAGTTTGTTTAGTCTTTCTAAATTGCTTTACTGTGGTCCTCTAATACTGAGCAATAAACTGTATTGGCAGGTGCTGTAAATGATATGGCATCTAACCCTGGTTATTACACTGAGTTGGTGGAAAAGTCCATAGGAACCTGCACTTTAGCTACCGATGAGATTGAACGAGATTTACGTCGCTCCTTACCTGAGCATCCTGCTTTCCAAAGTGACACAGGAATTTCTGCACTCAGGAGAGTTCTTACAG
The DNA here is from genome assembly GCF_000690775.1 of Eurypyga helias. NCBI lineage: Eukaryota > Metazoa > Chordata > Aves > Eurypygiformes > Eurypygidae > Eurypyga > Eurypyga helias. The sequence goes on from NW_010257240.1 coordinate 20,577, forward strand.
CTTATGCGTACAGGAATCCCCAAATTGGGTATTGTCAGGTACAGCAGCCTCCTTGCTCCGTGGTGCACTTGCTTTGCTTATTTCATCCACTATGTAATGTGCGTTTTTACCATGTACGTGAATTTGTTGGTAAATGCTGTCATGTCCACTTCACATATGCCTTTGCATTCTTACTAGACCTTTAGCACTTAAAAATATTTTTATGTAGTTTAAATACTATGCTCTGTGTTTAATAATACAGAGGTAAAAGTTTTATACTGGATATAGCTGTAGGTTATTCTAGCACTCTGAAAGCATGCTGTCAAGGGCTTTCAGAACTGTGAATTTTAACAAATGACAGCAGTTGTGTTTTCACCATTTTTCCTCATAAATGCTTCCTGTCCTGTTTAAACGTTACAGGCAATGAATATTTTGACATCGGTGCTTCTGCTGTACGCTAAAGAGGAAGAAGCATTCTGGCTTTTGGTTGCTGTGTGTGAAAGGATGCTACCCGACTATTTCAATCGTCGAATCATTGGTAACATCCATCTGTCTTTATCTAGAATTGAATGTAAACGGTCATTCATTAAGAACCAGTGTAAAGAATGAGCTGAAGGCTGAGCAGTGGAGAGAAACTGTTGCCTTTGGTTTGGTGTTGCGAAGTAGAAAACGGGAGTTACAGGGAATGTGCCAAGATGCCTCCTTAAGCAGGAAAAAAAAAAATTGTCATTACTCTAGGCATAACTACTCAGGAAGAGTCAATTAGACTATTATACTGTTATTTTGAAATTATAACTGCTATTCATACCATTTACTTGAGACTCACTTAGCTTAAATAAAGGAAAAAGAGTTACTCCAGGTCCAGACTTAGTCTTTGATCTCATACTCAGTGCTTGCAGGTGTATGTATATGCTAGAAGAAAATTGGATGTGAAGCTTGTCTCTAATTGCACAGAGGGTGTATCTGCTCTCAGGAGAACCACTGGAAGTAGGCACTCGCCCATAAAAGCACCAACACACTCCACAGCATGCAGCAAGCCTCTGGACTTGTGCACAGCTTCCAGCACAGGGAACGAGGCCTGTGGTTCCACGCAGCCAGGCCCGTGTTTGCTTTACAACAGAGTTGCCTTAGGGCAAGGGCTTTATTTCTGGCCAGTGCTCTGAATTAAGTATGCTTCTCTGTATTAAGATCTGAATGGTGGTTTTCTTGTCCTTTCCCTGCAGGTGCCTTGGTAGATCAGGCAGTGTTTGAGGAGCTCATCAAGGTTTATCTGCCTCAGTTGACAGAGCACATGACGGACATGACTTTTTTCTCCTCCGTCTCTCTCTCCTGGTTCCTCACCCTTTTTATCAGTGTGCTGCATATTGAAAGTGCGGTCAATGTGGTGGACTGTTTCTTCTATGATGGAATAAAGGCAATCTTGCAGCTGGGTCTCGCAGTGCTGGAATACAACATGGAGAAGTTGCTGACTTGTAAGGATGATGCAGAAGCAGTCACTGTTCTCAACAGGTATAGTGTAACTGTTATTCTTAGGGGCTGTGTAGCAGCTTCTAGAATTCAAAATAGGTAAGTCAGTCTGGGGCAGCTGAGAAGACATCTGGCCAAGACTTCCAAAGGCTTCAGAGGAATTAATTGTTGATCTCGGGCTGAAATTCTGGAAGGGGCACCTGGAAAGTGTGCCTGGATCCTCTGAAAATCCCATCTTCCATTAAAGTTCTTCTAAAACCATTGCTATTTTGTGTATTTTAAAGTAAAAGCAATGTGGTTTTTTGCCTGGAATTTATAGAATGTGGCTTTCTGTAATGATGAGGTAATCTAGGGCACAGTAAGACAGTTCCAGTCAGTTCAGGCATCAACTCACTGACACCATATTCTGCAGCTGAGTTCTTGCAGATTAGGCTATTGGCTGCTCTGCTGCTAATGTAATGGCTTAGGACAAAAATAAAGTAATGAAGACAGTAATGACCAGATGTTTGTTCTATATTAGCATTTGAGGAATAAACTAAAATATGCAACATAAAGTGCATTTTAAAGTGACGTATTGCAAGCAGAACTTGCAGTTTTTGATTCACTACCTACCTAAATTCTGTTGAAGCTGCTGTGACTCTGTATCATGGAGTATTAAAACAGCAGAGTGACTGCTATAGGACTCACCAAGTTCTGATTGTTAAGAATGGATAATAAGAATTTCAATTTACTGAGACTTTTAAATTTTTGCATGTTTGAATAGGGTAGGACCTATGGAATTAATGAGCAAAATGTAATTTTTGTTACAAGAGACCATGCAGCCTGGTATTTATTGTGAAACCTAGCTGTACTCATTTAAATATTTAACACTTAAAACCCCCTAGCAGTAAGAGCACATTCACGCGGTTTAAATGCATTAAAATTTAAAATCTAGAAGTGTGGTGAAATCTTAATTTTTACTTGAACCAAACAAGCTGCTGTTTCCACTTGGCACCCAAGATTTTGATGATTATGATGAACTACTTTTGAACTCTTGCTTCCAACATTTTATCTGGCTGTAACACTGCTGTTGCACAGTTAATCCAGCCTACAGCATACTGGTATAGTTAAAAAAAATACTACAATAATCTGCCTCTTCTCAAGAAAAAGGAAGCTAGTGGTCTGTAGATACACGTTCCTTGATGTTGGCAAAGGAATTGGCCAGCTTCCATAGTGGATCTGTTGAGGCTGGTTATGTAGGTATGATGTAGGTTACTATTTTGTTGTGATAAAATGGTTCCT
>NW_010257240.1:23334-35351 GCF_000690775.1 Eurypyga helias
TTTCTCATGTGTTTGCTTTGTGCAGGTTTTTTGACAGTGTCACTAACAAAGACAGTCCTTTGCCTCCAGCTGTGCAGCAGGGCTCCAACCTCAGCGATACGAAGAGTGACCATCCCAAAGTGGACATTACTGATTTGATCCGAGAGTCAAATGAAGTATGTGTTCTCGTGGGTATGTTTTCGCACCCCGTGCAGTGTTAGTGTTGCATGAGCTACCTTAAAAATAGTGCAGCTGCACTGTACAAACCAGAGTAGAAAATCTGGCTAGATTGGTAGAAATTGGGCTCTTGTATTTTTTTGAGCCTCACTGAAATCCTTACAGTTTATGGGATAAGTTGTGTTTGTGGTGTTGTTTTGGGATTTTTAACTGCCTGGAATGTGCTTCCTAGGCTCTCCTGAGTGGACATCACAGGTCATGTGTTGCCACCTCTCATTCACTTTGTCAGTATGTCAACTAATTGATAAAGTACATCGGAAATGGCCCTTGAATTTACTGATGTGAGGCTGATTACTGCAAGTCGTGGTAACATCTGACATGACAGCCTGGGCAGGAAGCTGTGCTTGAGTAGTTTATTGTATGTGTTAAATGACAATTAGACATGTGTTGGGTGTGAGAGACCAGTTATGATCTTTTAGCACTTTCTTCCAATTTGCAAGTTTGTCTGCTGCATCTAGCTCTGCAGCTCTGCATCAGGGAGGAAATTAGGTGTAGCTTCTCCTTCTCCTTTTGTCCTCAGATTTTCATGAGGCGTTCCCTTCCTTGGCGTCATGTGTATCAGGATATTAATCCATTTGTAGAGAGGTTTCTGCTCAGCCCACCTGAAGTGAAAGGCAAGCTGAGAGGAAAGATCTGTTCACATTTTGGTTTTCTTATTAGCTGGTTTCTTTTACCTCTATGATACTATTTTTTTTCTTTCTTTTCTGATTTCTAGTGAAAGATCTACAATACATCTCTCTTGGAAAAATGTCCTGGCCTTGACACAGAAAAGATTAACTAACTGTAATTTGTTTAATTTAGGAACTGTCTTTTTTGATTTTTACTGAGAAGAGGGCTTTGCCTTTAGTAGGGCGAACAAAGGCAAGAATCAGAAATTCAGGTTCTCTTTATAGTGTCTTTCTAGCATTGGGCTACTCATGTAAAAAGCCAGTGCTTCTGCTGTCGGTATTGTTTCACGAGAATGTTGTACTGAAGAATCCCGTTTGTAAAACTCATCAAGACTTTTGTAAGAAGAGTTGCCACCTATTATCAGTCTTTCTTGTCATGGTGAGATCTCATAGTGAGGATGAGTACTTGCAGAATGAAGAACAGAGATGGTAAATAATGAAGTACTCTGTTGCATTCTGAAGCGTAGGGTGAAGCTTTCACAGGGATGGAATCGTTGCTGAAAGATAAAGCAAAAGAAACTCCCTTTCTTCTTCCCCTGCCTTTGCAGGCAGGTGACTGGACCAAAGCAGTAGCCTCTGATTTGCTATGGCTTTTCAACTTTGAGTTGGGCAGATCCTTGGACCTGAATGTCCCACTTCCCATATCCCCATTTCGATCTCATAGCCCCTTTTTGGCATGCAATTTTTAATCTTCAGTTGAAACTGAATTTCTTCAGTGCTGGTAAATGTCACAACCCCTTGTTTGAGAACTGCTGATACAAAGTGAGAGTCAATTTCCTGCTTCCCATTTTGACCAGACAGTTAATTTCAACACAGTTGTGTTCCGGTGAAGGGTTTTATTTTCATATCACTGTGGAAATAAAACAAAGTAAATTTCGAAACGGGAGGATTGCTGCAATGAAGAGTTGTCATTCTGCAGACTGGTCTGGTTGCAAATCATGAATAAGGGAACAGAGATGTTCTTTGTGATACTGTTGCCTCGCATGGGTGTTCATGAGATAAATGAGATTAGGTGAAAAGATACGGAATTGCATTTTAAAATGATGTTCTGTTTCATGCCTTTGTGACTCAGGCTCAGATGCAAGACTCATTCTTTGCTGGTCTAATCGGGTATGAAGAAGTCATGTTTAACTAGTGAATGGAAGAATGTGCGACATTTTATCACATCGCACTAATTCAGAGTTAGATTATACATCTTGTTTATATTCTTACTGAGGCTGTTGCACAGTACCAGTGCCCAGAAGCCAGAGCAGTGAATGAGTTATGATTCATAGGTGCAATTTCTCTCTGCTTCCTTTTAAGTCAGAGTATGCTGGTAGTGGTCTTCACAGGAACGCAGAAGTTTAGTTCTGGCAGAGAACTCCAAGGTCATCCAGTTCAGCTCCCTGTCCAGCATACACCCAGATTATCCTTGAAAAATGTCTCTAGTTCCTCTAGCCTTTCCTCAAAGCTTATGTGCTCAGACTCTTCATGACTGTTGCAGTTTTTTGTATCTCATTTAAAGTGCATTGCCAAAAATTGGAACAAAACACCCCGCAGAAAAACTTCTGCCTAGTTTGGTTGTTTATCACTCATTTGTTCTCAGTGTTTGTTGTTAGAAGCAGTTGTGCACATGGTGCATGGTGATTGTGGTTAGGCCATATATGGCTGGAGAGTGTTAGATTTTTGCAGAAGCGAAGATGTGTCCCATCCTCTGAGTTCTCTATGCATTAGACTGCATTTTCTCATAGGAGCAAATTAAATTGATTTGACACAATCTTGATAAAGAATCTTGGCCCGTTTTGATTTCTCTTATCTGTTTCTAGTTAAATTTTAATTGTTTAATAATTTGTTCCATGATTTCTCTAGGAATTTGTTTTTAGTTTTTGCCTACTATGCATGCAACTTTTCTGTAAAGGTGCATGTATGTATTCTACTCCAATGCTCAGACACCTTCCCTGTCCTTCAGAAATTCCAGAGGTAGCCGGGGACAGTTCAGAAGTTACTGCAGCTGATTTCTAAAATTCACTGGAGTGAACTTCAAGCCCTGACGTCATACACATCTTAGACTTTGCTACCCTGCAGTAGTAGACACCACGTGGTACCAGAATTTGAGACAGAGCCAACACACAGTAAAATCCCTTCCTTTTTCTTCCCCGTGAACTACTCCAGTCTCTTCTATGTCCATACCTGTACTGTACTTTGATGCAAGAAAGACCAAAACATCTGCTTAGATGTGTCTAGCAACAGTTGATTTCATGGAGCAATGCTTTTCTTCCTAGAGATACGGGGATATTCGGTATGAGGATGTTGAGAGCATGCGCTGCAGGAACAGGCTCTTTGTGATCCAGACATTAGAAGCTACGACCAAGCAGAATGTGGTGAGTGACTTGGAAGAGCTAAACCATTTCCTCCAATAAAATTTGTTCCCTTTTGGAAAATTCTGAGAAGAGCTACATTTTCTAGGGCCAAATAAATACATTTTTATGTGCTGAAATCTCTCTTGTCTGCAGGGTGTCTGTTAGCTGAGGTTTGGCCTGTGAGGCTGGCAGTTTGTGAATCACAGCATGACCTTCTGGTCTCATTGCAAGTAACACCACCACAGACAACCTGTAAAGGCTGGCATATCTCTTGACACTGCATTGATTGGGACAGGCTGACCTATATTTCTGTCTGCTGTTGTTAAATTGTGAATGCATTTCTCTTAGATGCATAGAGCACTGTAAAATGTCCACGGTGCTACAGTAAAACAGTTAATCACTTGCATTTTCACTCTGGGAAGAAATCCCAAACTTCACTGGAAAGATTATTGTGCTGCATTCAGCAAGGTTTGCTTTGTGTCTGTGGTGTGTGTATGTGTCTGATGATGTTTGCGTGCTGCGGTAGCTCTTCAGCTGCCAGCGTCATCCTTCAAGTTCAGCCTCCTGAATGAAGGTGGAGGTTGCAAGGTGCTTCTTTTGTTTGCCTATTTTCTTCAGTGGTTCATCTGCAATAACTGATAATAATACAGGTCTGTTTAACAAGCAGTGCTGCTTTCTAAGGTAAACGTGGCTTTAGCAACAGTGACTAAGTGCTGTTGGTTGTGCTAAGATGAGAACTGTTGTGTTTCATTTTACAAATCGTACATGTTGTGAAGGTAGAACCTGGTTTGTAGCTCACTTTGTTTTAAAAAGCTGTTAACTTTTTTTTTCCCATTTAAAAAAATGAGGATTCAGCTTCACTGCTGAGACCTGAACATGCCTTTGTCCATTATAAAGGAAGCTGTATGTTATATCTTGATAAATAATTGCATTTTTCTGCCTGGGTTTCATAGTGTAGGCTCCACGTATGCAAGTAATATAACTAGCTTTAACCTCCTTTTTTTTAAAATTATTTCTTTCAGTCTATAATCTTCTGATTACTTTTAAAAAGAAGTTCTATTCTTACTCCTAATTGTAATGTGCCAAAACATGAAATATTCAAGCAGTGTCTTTTAGTGTAAGGTTAAGTCTCCCATACTTTATTCTACAGGCTTATTCCAAAGAGGGAAGACTCATTCATTAATTTTCTCTTAATTTTGATTCAGCTACGTGTTGTGTCCCAGGATGTAAGATTCAGTCCTAGTGATCTTGAAGAACTTTATGAATTATTCAAGGTAATGTGCCATTTTCCTCACCAAACATCCATCTTATTGGTGCACTATCTTACAAGTGTGAAACATTATTAACAAATGGAGGTAAAAGTTAAATTTGACACAGGTTTTTCATGTCAGCTTTAAATCAAATTGCATTGTTAACTTCCCTCATCTTTCCCCTGAAGAGGGTTGTTCCAGAAAAGCTGATGTTTTCTCTTTCCTTTGCAGAGGGAGCACTTTCTTTCCTGTTACTGGAACGTAAATAGTCCTGTCTTGCAACATCATGATGCCAGTCTGCCATATCTCGACCAGTATCGGATCGATTGCCAGCAGTTCAGGGTTCTCTGTCATCTCTTGAGCCCCTGGTCACACTGCGCAAACAGAGACTCGCTTGCATTGTGGATGTTCAGGCTGATGGATGAGAGCTCCGACTGCCTTATAAACTTCAAACAATTTGCCTGTGTATTTGGTATGAGAACAGCACACCTATATGTAGCACATTCACAAGGGAACCCCATTTTGGGAGTAGTCCTGGAATGTATCACCTTCCACACGCTATACACAGAGCCTAAGGAGACTAGGGTCAAATGGTCTGATTTTTATCACGTGACATTAAATGCAAAGACTGATTAAATGGCAAGCAAAATGCTTAAACTATATTGATAAACGTGAGAGTGAGAGCTGCACTATTTAGGTGAATGATAAAGGCTTTGTTATGGGATTGTGCACTCGTATTCTTGTCTCTATTTCACCATGAAATAGCTAACACAAAGCTGTACAACCTAGTAAGTTTTGTGAGATGTTAATCCCCTGGAGAATAATCTCCTATCTGAGATTAAATTTAAATATGGCTTTACTGTCAACGTACCAGCAAATTAGGAAATGGTGTGATCTCATCGCCCAGCACGTTTGGTTGATGATAAATGTTTCCTCATACTAAGCCATCTCATACACAGATCATGCAAGAGGACCAATGTGTTATATCTCTAGGGAACTAAAAGTTTTCTTGACTTACTACTTGTTCCTTTCGTCTTGTTTTCAACGTGGTATTGTTCAGGAAACAAAAATTTAAGGGCAAATGCTGAGAAGACTAAGCTGACTGCTATATTTCTTTGGTGCTGTGATTTCATTTTATTAAGTCACAGACATTATTAGTGTTCTTTCCTCAGTGTAGGCAAACCCCAGGCTCAGCAGCAGGTGATACTGCCTCCCTTAAGCTTCATCTCTAATTATACTCCATGTAAGGTAGGGCACATGTCCGGTTTCAACCTCCCTGGGTTGTACTTGTCGAGGTTAAGATGGCGTTTGAAAGTTTGGTCCAATTGAACAGACTGTCTTGCCTCTCTCCTCTGACAGATACCATGTATAATGGAAGTTTCACTGACAAACTCAAGCTTCTTTTTAAACTGCACGTCCCTCCAGGTAAGTGTGAGGTGGTGGCATTTGGGGGGGTACATTCCTGGCTTTTTATCATCTTTGCATGGATTTGTTTTCTTTAAGTTTACTTTTCTTCCTGTTGTCACCAGTCCTGGCTACAGTCGAGTCCAGTGGCTGTAATACAGATGTGTATTGCTTCCAGAGGGATGCATTCTTTGGGAAGGACTTAATCTCCTCCAACACAATTTCTCTTGAAAGGGACCATTTGTCTGTAGAAAGATGTTGCTTTTTATCACTGCTTTGGTAATGCTTGGAAGCCTCCAAAAACACTTCATTCATTTATTTATTGCAGCTTTCTGTGAAGTAGAGTCTCTAAGCCCTTCCAAAGGTAGTGATCTTTCAAAAGAAGAACTGATCCACTTCAGCCAACTCAGTGGTAAGCTCCAGCATGTGAGGCTTTGCTTGCAGAATATTAGAAGGAATCTGTTAATTATCTCCAAGTGAAAAATGGGGAGCGCTCTTCTGAAAACCAGTAAATCCAGTAAATGATATCACTGTTAACAAGAATCCTCTGTAGATAGTTATGTTTTCATATAAGTCTGATGGTTGAATGCGAAGGCTACAGGCATTTCCATGGACACAGGGGCGTGTGCTTGGTCAGCATTTCTCAGCATAGTAGGCAACCTGTTGGTTGTTGAGTGATGGCCATTTCGCTTTTGCATTCAAGGCAGAAAGGGACAAAGTTTCCTACCTCAAGAAATAAAATATCCAAATCCATTATAATTTGAAGCACGTAAGCAAGCATTTCAAAATCCTTTGCTTCTATTTTAAACCAAGTAAGCTGAAAAAGGTTTTGTGGGGTCTAAGTTGGTAAAATATTCCAATTGGAAAGCTGTGCGGTTTTACTTCTTTGGAAGACAGATCCCTTTTGTTTTTTTAAAACCCATCCAAACTTACCTTATCTGTAATACATGGCTCCTCTTCTGGCCACTGTTCAAGACATGGGCCGTGAACATTATGAAGATTATTTACTTGACAAAATTGATTTTAGTTTCTTTTGTGATCTCCAGCCTCGTGGTGGCTTCTGTTTTTATAGAAAGTACACACATCTTCCCACGTCATTTCTTCTTGGCCTGATCTGTGTTGAGAACATAGGGATCAGTGTGGGTCTTGCTCCTTGGGGAATGAATTTTTGATAAAAGGAAATGAGCCATTGGTCCTCCTTTCTCACATAAATAACTCTCTTCTTTTTCTCCTAAACTGCAGCTTCATCTGTTGGGGATAGTCTTGAAAGTGATTCTTTGAAGAGCAGCCCAGAAAAAGGTAAAGAATCCTGGAGACACGTTTGTTAATTGTGTGTCTTTCGGGGGAGTAGAGCTGGGACAGTGTGTGGTGACGAAGTATGCTGGGTAACGTCATCTCTAACATAGTGCTGACATCATCTCCACTTCTGTAAATACAGTCCTGGGGGTGAGGGGGTAATGTAAACTCTGGCCCTGTTTAGTCCTGGGCCCCACCGCTCTGTTGAGAAGGGGTGACACTGGGGATGCCAGTTCTTCTGCTCACCATCCCTCATGGCACGCTCTTAGGTCTTGTTTGTTCACTTTATTCTTTCTTTCTTTGTTCACTTATTTTTCTTCTTTCAAGTAGGGAAGGGGAAGGTTGATATTCAGGCATATCTGAAGCAATGGCAAGACGAACTTCTTAAGAAAGAAGAAAATATTAAGGATTTGCCAAGAATGAATCAGGTAAACTGTCTGAGTCGTATTTAAGGGTTTTTTTTGGCTGCTGTCTATCCTTTCAGTCCCATCAGTAGTTGTCTAAGGGATGTGTAGGATCCCATAAATTTCAGACCTTCACATTAATCATTAGACTGTGGTTTGGTTTGGGGTTGTTTGTTGGGTTGTTTTTTTAACTGTTGTAACTGTAAGCTTATCAAGAGAGGGACTTTCAGACACAGGTTTATCAGGGCTGGTCTGCGCCTGTATTGTCATTAGAGCAGTTGTACCGGGTGCTCAGGAGCAGCAGGTGCTGGGTTGAGATCACAGCGTGTAGTGCAACAGGAGGGTTGTGTTACTGTTCTCTGAGCAGTCTCCTCTCTCTCTCTCTGTAGTCTCAGTTCATCCAGTTCTCAAAAACTCTGTACAATCTGTTCCACGGGGATCCCGAGGAGGAACTGTTGTATCGGGCCATAGCAGTGGTTACCAGCCTCCTGCTAAAAAAAAAATGGAAGAAGTTGGGAGGAGACTGCAGAGTCCCACATCACCAGTCAAAAGTCCGGTTGCCATTACGGAAGTGCCTGCTGAAATCCCTAGAAAAGGGCAGGAGGAAAGCAGCTCTGAGCAGACTGAAGGCAGTGGAGCACGGAATTTGAGAGGGAACCAAGAGTGGTCTTTTGCCTTTGAACAGATTCTGGCATCCTTATTAAATGAGCCAGCCTTTGTGAGATTTTTTGAGAGACCTCATGATGTAAAAGTTAAAATAGAGAGTGCTAAAAATTTACAACTTAAAGCAAGAAGCAGGGTGTAATTTTCTTTACATTTGACTCTGAATTAACCACATAAAGCGCTTGCAAATGAAGGTTGTTACTATGGAAGTTGAGTCTGGTGTTTACATAGGGAATGGAGTTTGAAGAGTTAGTTTTAAATATCAGATTACTGGTATGGGATGTAAATAAAAATAGTTTGAAGCACAATCACTTTCTTGCATTGTTCATAAGTTTCACTCCAAAAAAAAGAGAAGGACTGAATAATGAACTGTCTTTACCATGTTCTTAAAATATGCAGCATTGCTTGGAAATACTGGATGTGACCTCTTGCAAACCTGTCCAAATGACAGCTGTGCCAGTGTGTGCTTTCCAGGTTCGTTTCTATTACTGTGATAAAAGGAATGACTTCCAGCTATTTTCACTTAAAAAGAGTATCCACAGCTTAGAGCTTGTCTTCCAGGATAGTTTAATTAGTTATTTCCAAACTTGCATGTTGACTGGGATCAGAACCAGGTGGAGGCTAAGAACAGAGGCTCTGGTAGGCAGAGGAGCATGAGGTTAGAGTAGAAAGTCGCCCCGCCCTCAGTTCCTCCGTTTTGGTGTTGCCAACGGTCCTGGACTCTGGCAGATTCCAGCCCCCCGTTGGCAGTTTGCACGCTGCATTCGCTCAGCCTGTGTTTTGCTTTTGCAACAGCTGGTTTCCTGCTTTTCTAGCTCAGCCTATTCATGAGTTCCCTTTCCTATTTTCATACCCATCCTCCTACAGTAGAGGTGGAAAGGATGGATGCTTGTTCGGTTGTCCAGGCTGCACATGCTTGCATAAACTAGTATAGATGGTTGAAATCAAGGGAAAGCAGTGGCTAAATCTGTCTGACCAGGTGGTGGTTGTCATTTATTTTGCAAAAAGCGCCATTGTTGGCTTCTTAGGAGCATGTTGATGAAGTGTATAGTTTTGCTTGTCTTTGGAAAGCCCAAGCACAGACCGTCTTCAGCTGCTGCATGGTGTGCTGAATGCTGACTATTGCACTGCCAGGGACAGATGGCAGTTGCTCCTTTGCCTACCCTCAGTCCATGCCTCAACCTAGCAATTGTTCTTTCTTTTCCGTAGCTCTCTGGATTGTTGCTGCCGTAGTAGTTTCAATCAGCCAGGATGCCTGGCAACAGGAAAATCCTCTGGAATCTGAGTTGAAATTTTTAAGAGTTAGAAAGTGATATAGTAAAGATCCTGGGAAGGCAAGCTCTGCTAGTGGTACTGCTGATAAATGTTGACCCTGAACCTTCGGTAGCTGGTGTTAGAACGGGTTTAGAGAAAGAGAACAAGAGCTTGTCTCTTGACAACAACAAAGTAAACTGGGACTCCACTAAGCTGGTTAAAAAGGCTGTTTTGAAAGCCTGCGTGACAGTCTTTCTCTGCAGAGCAGCACTATTTTTACACTGTGCGTGTTTTTGTGAAGAAGCAGAATGGGGATAGTACCTTTCACCGAGGCTTTTCTTGCAATACTGATATGAATGAAGAACAAAATGCAATTCTGACCTGTGTTACAAGCACTTGGTGAAATGCCACCACTCCAGCTGGGGTTAAAGTTCCCATGCTGCTTCTACAGAATACAGTTTTGATCAGGAGTAAGGAATTTATGAAGTATTTCTTCTACTCTCCCCCATGCTCTCAGGTATTAATATAAAATAAAGTTTTATTGAATGAGCAGTAACTCCAAAACCTTTATCATATATGTGAGAAGTGAGGAAGTTTTTTTCAGAAGCCTTCATAAAGTAATTACATTTGATACAATATAATACTGATTTGTATTTTTATGCTTAAAATATAAAAACTAATTTATCCATTCCTGTGGAGATGTTTCTGAGGCAAAGTAGGGCAACACTGTGTTTCTTTTAAAATGTATTTGCTCACTGGTTTCTTCATGTTGGTTTAGAAATACAAAGCAGATATCGTTGTTCTAGTCCAGGACGTACTCAGATAAGGTTTGCTCAGTGAGTAATTCTGCAAATAGCTGCGCTGTAATTAATGGAGCCCCAGGAAAATAGATGCAGCTGCCCATCCAAAAAGCTTTTGTAGGCTTAAGGTGGATGTTGTTGGTTTCCAGAAGTAGTCGAAGCTGTGAAATGTCTCCTAAGCAAGGTAGCACAGATAGGAACGTCTTAAAGCTCAATGACAGTTTTTGGTGGAGCTCTAAGTACAGAAGGCTGTACTGAAGGAACCTGCAAAATACAGCAGCCTTGTGACATTACTTGGTTTGGGTACGCAAACCTGAGCACCTTTTAAAATACCATTTTCTATTAGTGTTAATCCAAGAGACTGTAGAGCCATTACCAGTTCTGTAGTAGCTCGTCAGCTGCTGTATCTATGTATGAAGAGACATTACCAGCATATATATATATATACACACACACATATGTAAAATAGATTTAAGGTGAGAAGTTAGGATATATAGGGAACACTAACTTTTATTAATTGTGTGGGTTTTCTGCTCAGTTTGTTTATGTTTTTTCCCAAAAGGAGTAATGTCTTTAAATCGTTCCTGCAGCACACCTGCAGATTCATCCAGCGAGACTACTCAGGGTGGGCAGACAGCCAGCCTCAGCGCGGAGGGTGGAGCAAGCTCGCTTCCAGCAAGCGGCTGCCTCACTGGCAGGGTCTTCATTTGGAGCCTCTGGGTCCCGGGCTGATCCTCGGGGGAGATCTAGATGCTGCAAATGCCAGCTCTTTCCAAGGAGCGTGAGCCAGAGGTGTGTTTGCTAGGCTGCTTCCACAGTGTGCCACAACACGGAGGGCCTCTTTGGCTTTGCCTGTGACAGAGTAACTCCAGAGTTACTAACTCCTTCCCTTCCCAGTTGTGGGGGTAGGCTGGGTAACAAACGCATGCAGGCATAGCTGGGATTGGGGTGCTAGGGCCATAGCAGCTTCCCCTCTCTGCAGTCCCAAAGAACGATACCTTGACTTTAAAGCCCTGCATAGTCAGGGACAGAGATCCCCACGCCATACAGATTTTTGGCTGTCTGAAGTCCTTGGTGATGCAACGATGAACCCAGGTTCGTGTCACTTGAGCTGGGACGCCGCGGGCATGCACGCCTCTGTTGCAGGAGGCCAGCTGCCATGTGGAGCCGGGAAGGAAGCAGAAGTGTTAGCAAGGGGTCGGGCAGTGGCAGAGCGTCTGACCCAGAATTACTCAGTTACTTCCTAAGGAGAGGGGAACTTCCCGTTCAAACTGTAACTTGGAAGTTTTTAGAAGTGGTTTTGAACTTTGACCTGTCGTTGGCGAGCAGTAAGCAGTGTGGTTAAGTGAGCACTCATGTCTCGTTCCACATATCTGGGATGGTTTTTTCCGTAACAGTTTTCATCTGTTGTTGGGTTGGGTTTTTTTTTGTTCAGTCATAGGAAATAAATGAATGTGGATCATTCAGTACAATAAAACAGACAGTTGTAGGTAGGATATAGGTTACTAAAACTAGTGATGCTGCTTATACAGTTTTAAAATTGCACTACCTGCTGCAGCATCACCGGTGCGAGTCGGCAGCGCTGCTGGGGTTATTCACCCAGGAGCGTTCTCGGTGGCCGTCGGCGTGACTGCGCGGTGCCTGGGCCGGTGCTGGTGTTGCTGTGCACATAAGATGCCTTTGGTCAGACGTGACTGGTAGCCCACGGGGATGGCCAGCAGCC
>NW_010257240.1:35361-38191 GCF_000690775.1 Eurypyga helias
AGCGTGCCACCCGGCGAGCCTGTCGCCATTCCCTGCCCTCCGGGCGAGGGGTGGCAGCCCTGACCGCCATGGGGAGCCGGCTGCTTGGCCTCTTCGTGCGCTGGGTTCGGGGCTTGAACACACGAGGTGAGGGAATAGCTCAACTAATAGTAATAAAAATAGATGCTCTTTCCACCATGGGGGTAAACTGCTTGTAATTCAACCGGTAGCGTTTCCCCGACACGTGGAAACGGTCGCTGCCATGTGATTCAGAAAAGGCACTCCGTGTTTCCGTCCATTCCTGAAACAAGCCACTTGTCCATCGCTCTAATGGCTCTAATAATGTGTTTTAGAAGAGTTTGCTACCATAGTGACTAAGAAATACCTCTGTGTTGATTTTACTAGAAGTTTCCCATCCAGTTGTACCATACAAGGTTCTTGATTGCAATCGCTGTTGTTACCTGGACTAAAACAAAACAAAAGACTCCGGTTTGTTTCCAGAAAAATAGGCTATTTTGTCTTTTTTGCTATAGCTTTGTCACTTTACCAAGGAGGCAACACATGTTTGTGTTGGCAGCTTGGCTTTTTATACGATGTATTGTATGCAGAAGTACTGTAAGACAAACGGGGTGTTTAAATGAAGATTTGTTTCACTTATGAAAAAAATAAACTATTATTTCTCATGATGGACTGTTTCAGAAGCTCCTTCACGAGCATTGCTCACCTTAAAGCCACAGTGGAAAGGCAGTGCTTTCCAAAGCAAGGACCCAGCCAAAAACCATGCTAGGATATCAGTCTGCCTCGAAGTGGAGGAAAAATGGAAAGGAATCCCAGATTTTGAAGCCTGGGACTAGTTTTGCCTTGGATGGGGCCTGAGCTTGCTTCAGTGAGTCAGCCCTGGCAGAGTAGTTACTTGGGTTTTGCAGCCAAATTAAACCATGTACAGTATGCAGACATGTCTGCACTGACTAATGCCTTGTTCTTTTAGTTATGCATTAGAATAGAATCACAGAATCTTTTAGGTTGGAAAAGACCTTTAGGATCATCCAGTCCAAATGTTAACCCAGCACTGCCTAGTGCACCAGTAAATCATGTCCCTAAGCGCCTCATCCACAAAGTGTTCAAAATCCCTCCTGGACTGGTGACTCCATCACCTCTCTGGGCAGCCCGTTCCAATGCCTGACAGCCCTTTCCATGAGGAAGTTTTCCCTAATATCCAATCTAAACCTCCCATGGCACAACTTGAGGCCATTTCCTCTTGTGCTATTGCTTGTCCCTTAGGAGACCAACCCCCCCTCCCTGCACCCTCCCTTCAGGCAGTTGTAGAGAGCAAAAAGGTGCCCCCTTGAGCCTCCTCTTCTCCAGCTTCTCCCAGCTCCCTCAGCCGCTCCTCACAGGAATTGTGCTCCAGACCACTAGTGCCTGGCTGCCAACTGGATTTAGCTCCGTTCACCACCACTCTTTGGGCCTGGCCATCCAGCCAGTATTTTCCCAGCAAAGCGGTCGCCCATCCAAGCCCTGAGCAGCCACGCGTTGCCCCTATTGCTTCAGACACAGGCCAGGGAAATCCCAGCTGCTGCCTCGAGCCCCGTCCCTTCAGCTTCTGATGCCCACGGACACGCGATAGCTGCTGCTCTCGTGTCTCCTGGAGAGCAAGGCACGCATTCCGCTGCCCAGCAGTCCCGTACCGCCCAGGGAATAACAACAGCACGTCTTGTGTAAGCGGTCTTATAAGTATTTTATTTCTTCTTCTTCTTTGTTTTGGGTGTGGTTTTGTTTTTTTAAATACTATGTACAATCTCTTTAAAGCTTGTCAACACGCACGGGCTCCCGTTCAGTGGAGTTGTGCAGGGACATAGATTCAAGACAAGAATAAAAGCTTTACTGTTCATCTGCATAAGACACTTCCTTTTTCCCATTACAAAATACTTTTAAGAATAGTAACATTTATAAAGGTATCTATATTCAACATCATATAAAATAAACCAAGATTTATACTCAATTCTAAGATTTTTCGGTTTTTTCCCTCTCTTTTTTTTTTACATGGAGTATATACAATATATATACAGTAACTTTTCACTGTGTTTGTCAAACCAGCCTGATTATACCCACCAGGCTTTAGCTTATATGTACAAATATGCTAAAAGTGCAAGACTTTATTAATTAAAGCTGCCTGTGTTTTCAGAGGTCTGGAATTGTGTGGCCTATATGTATTTCTCTATATAGATATACACATACATACACATATATGTATGTTAAAACATATATATGTGTGTGTATATCTATATCTATATAAAGAGAGCGAGATAGTATATAGGTGCTTGTGCAGTAGAAAGCCCCGGAACATAATGACTAACAGGTCAACAGCAACACTGGAGCCCAACCCCGACGCCGGCAGCATCAGTCACGTTCCCACTTGTCACCAGCAAGTCCCATGTGTGTGTGCTCTCATAAGCAGCCGGGGGGGAGTGTGTGTGAACCAAACCCACCAGCAGCCTGCAATTCCAAAGGGGTCCCAAAAACACAGGTCATAGCTAACACCGAGGTAAACAAATACAAATCAACCTGAATAAAGAGATTTATTTATTCGTATATTTTTGAGAGTGAATGACAATGTAAGGCAAAAATCCCATGGCCCTGGCTCAGCCTCCCCCCAGCCTGGAGGCAGATCAAGCAGAGGCCGAGCAAGCCCCGAAAAGGGACTGAGGGATTTTGTCCTTTGGAGCACATCCGGTGGGCGCTGGGAGTAAAGGGGGCGGGGGGCACATGATAAAGTGCGTTTCACATCTCCCGTTTTAGCAAGGCCAATCGAACATGTAAACATCCTCGCCAACCTCCTGTGCTCCTCGCT
>NW_010257241.1:0-861 GCF_000690775.1 Eurypyga helias
CCAGCCCAAATGGTTCTGTGATTCTGTGATTTGGGTTGTTGTGTTCGTGAAGCCAAAGCTCTTAAGGGTTCACTGTGCAAACCGTGTGCAGGACTGTAGGTGGAGAGAGCAACGCTGCTCTCACCCTGTAATGGTTCAAGGACCCTGCCAAAGCCATCAGCTCGGAAGCTGGTGTCACGGCTTGCGTTCGGGGGAGTCAGCATCGAGTCGGTCTGTGGTTCTGCTTTGGCGGGGGGGTGCTCGGGTTCCGGTTTTGCACAGAAGCACGTAAGGGCAGGTTTTTACCCAGACTGTGGCTCATAAGGTATGTGGTGCTGCTGTCACAGCCTTGATTTCAGTCCCCAGATTGCCAATCCCCAGATTGCCTTAAACCATTTCCCCGGGGCTTCCCTCCTTCATCAGGGAGGAAGTTAAGTCCTGGAAGATGTTGGCAGCGCTGCGTGCGTGTGGTACAGCCTTTGCAGCGCCGTGCCGTCAGCCAGCGGGTGAGAAGGCTGTGGCAGGACACGTTTCTTCAGCTGGGTGTTATCCAGCAATCGTCTAACGGCAAAAGAACAAAGGGAGGATGTGGTCTGGACTCGCGGGCGGGCTTTGGGCGAGGTGCGAGGGTGACGGGGGAGGCAAACGCTCCTCTGAGCGCTTTGGCTTTGGTGTGATAGGCCACCAGGTCGTTAACGGCCACGGTGCAGCCAGCTCTCTAGGAACCGTGGGCTGGAGGGGTGTTCGAAGGGGCAGCCCTGTAACGAAGGTGTTGCTGATGGAGGGTCGGTTTATCACAGAATCACAGAATGGTTTGGGTTGGAAGGGACCTTACAGACCATCCAGTTCCAACCCCCCTGCCATGGGCAGGGACACCTTCCA
>NW_010257241.1:1031-1720 GCF_000690775.1 Eurypyga helias
AATCTAAACCTCCCCACTTTCAATTTAAACCCGTTACCCCTTGTCCTGTCACTACAGGCCCTTGTAAAAAGTCCCTCCACCCAACTTTCTTGTCCTGTTTAACCATTTAAAGTACTTTTAATGTATCTTACGTTTGTGGGGGGTTTTTTTATTTTTTTTTTTTTATTCTGGCTCATTATAGATGACACTTTCTGATGCAGGTTGTAGTTCAATCACTTCAAGGAATTATTTTCGCTAAGGAAATGTATATTGCTACCAAAAAAGGTCCAGGCAGGCAGGCTTGTATTAACACTTAATCTGTATTTTCACCCTCGTTTCTCTGCCATGATCTCAGATCAGCTATTTCACTTCTTTTCATACCTGCCTGACAGCATCCAGTTTCCCCCTCGCCCTTTCCTTCCTTTTTTTCTTATTTTTACATTATTTCAGACATTCGGTTCAGTATTAAAGTAGGTCACTAATGTTCAAAAACTCCCTGAAAATTGATACAGCTAAATAGTCCAGAACCTTTGGTTGGCTCGCTTCCAAATGTCCAATGTTTACATTTACTTCTTGGAATGGAATTCTCTTAACATTAATAGCGATAATGCAGACGCCGTTTTCAGTGTGATATCCAGTGTAAACCTCCCCACTTTCAATGTAAACCCGTTACCCCTTGTCCTGTCACTACAGGCCCTTGTAAAAAGTAC